>NC_068386.1:5588358-5708358 GCF_023724105.1 Carassius gibelio | reverse complement strand
CTTTCTATTCGCCCCATTGGTCGTCCACTCTCCAGGTGACCAGAGGTCACACACAGATGCTCTTTACTGATATAAGGAAGTCAGTATTGTGACAAACAATAGAGGCAACAGAAGACCGCTGATGGACAGTTCGGCCTCCAGAGGACCTTCCTCATGTGTAATGAACCTGCAATGGCACAATGACGGTTGCCAGATTAAATCAGATGCGTATCATGGGAGGAAAAGGACATCTTAAACGAAAGCAACACCTTTTATTATCCTGGAATATTTTTTAGCACTGTAAAAAATTGTATCTGGTGCTGTTTTACAGAAACCTATGTTAATTCTCCATGTAAGATTTGCAAATTTCTATTCCCTTAGCTAAGTTAAAGGTGCTGTAGGGAACTTTTGTAAAAAAAAATTTTTTTTTACATATTTATTAAAACTGTCATTATGTCCTGACAGTAGAATATGAGACAGATAATCTGTGAAAATAATCAAGCTCCTCTGGCTCCTCCCAGTGGTCCTATTGCCATTTGCAGAAACTCCATCTCTCCCGGTAAAAAATAACCAATCAGAGCTGCGGTCCGTAACTTTGTTTGTGTTCAAAATGTAGAAAAATGTATATAATAAGCGAGTACACCATGAATCCATTTTCCAAACCGTGTTTTTGGCTTGTCCTGAATCACTAGGGTGCACCTATAATAAGTGTTTATATTCGGACTATTTTAGATTGCTTCGGGGATACCGCGGCGGAGTAACCCAGTACCTTTGTGATTCTTCATAGACATAAACAGAGAGAAGTAGTTCCGGCTACGATGTTCTTCCGCAAGACGCAAGCAGTTCTGTTTATTAACCGCTAGAGCGTCAAAAGTTCCCTACCGCAGCTTTAAGTGAAAAGTAAATGGATGGATTCTGACGATGTTTCTTCAATATGGCATCTGGTCCTAAATAACCATAGATTTACTTGATAATTATAATTATTTTAATTTTTTGGTTTGCATACTCTTCTTAAGTTCTAACAACATTCAGGAACAAATTATTGACCTCACAACCTTAAAGGTTCTTTAAGGCATAGATGGTTCCATGAAGAACCTTTAACATCCATTGAACAGAGCTATATATTTATATAAGTACCGGCTTTTAAGGTTGAAATAATCTGTTTGTAATTTTATTGAACCATTTTTCATATTCATTTTCACTTGTTAATGAATTGAGCATATTTATAATCAACTATTTGGCAAACCAGTCCAGCTGACAAGAGCCCAAAACCTCTCTAAAGCCGTGCAGCAAAGCAGATGAGCATGATCTTCTGATGCTCATCTGAGAATCCATCCAACAGTGAATGCTGAGCACACAACAATCATTCCTGGAGAAAAGCTTGTCACTGCGTTATAAACAAGAAGGGAACGGTTCAGAGGCTGACGTTGTTTTCTTTTTTTTTGCTAATGAGAGATCACATAGGGAAGAAAATCATTTTATCATATTTGTTTGTACAGTAGCTCTTGATGCATGAAAACATTGTAAAGGTAAATCATCTCTGATTATCAAACGCTCTTAGGTGCAGCAGTGGTAATAAATCAGTAAATTTGCTGATGTGGGGTGAATGAATAATGAATAACTCACAAAAGCATGCAAATTTACAGTTAAAACTTTAAATGAAAAGTATCTTAAAATAATGTAGTATCTTAAAATAATGTAGAAAGAAATACATATTACTTTTGTTACTTACAATTAAACCTTCTAACAGGCCGTTCTCAGACAGTTAGAGTAGGCACTACATACTCAGCCCCAATAGTGTTAAATACTGGAGCACCTCAAGGTTGCTGTCTTAGTCCTTTATTATATAGTCTGTATACTTATGACTGTATTGCAAAATATCCCACAAATAGTATTGTGAAATTTGCAGACGATACTACAGTGGTAGGACTTATTGACAACAATAATGAAACTGCCTATAGGGATGAGGTAAGTAATTTGATCAAGTGGTGCCGAAGAAATAATTTGTCCCTGAATGTGGGGAAAACTAAGGAGGTCATCATAGATTTTAGAAGAAATAAACCCACACATACACCTGTCTACATCAATAACTCTGCAGTTGAAATTGTTAATACTTTTAAGTTTTTAGGCATTCATATTTCAGACTCCCTTTCATGGTCTTTCCACATCACCTGTGCCATTAAGAAGGCACACCAGAGACTTTACTTCTTGAGGTGTCTTAAGAAATATGGTATGTCTCAAAATATTTTAAAGAAATTTTACCGTTGTACAATTGAGAGTATACTGACAGGTAATATTACAGTGTGGTTTGGAAGGGCTACTTCAAGTGAATTGAATCTTCTGACGAAGGTGGTTAAAACCGCATCAAAAATTATTGGGGTTCCACTGGAATCACTACAGGATATTTATTGGAAACGCAGCACTGGGAAGGCACTGAGAATTATACAGGATGTTAGTCATCCGGCACATAGCCTCTTCTCCCAACTCCCATCAGGGAGACGTTGGCAGAGCATCCCAACACGTACGTCACGTTTTAGGGACAGTTTTTATCCACAGGCCGTAAGGCTACTGAACGATAGTGTAAGAGGAAGGAGGGCTGAGGTTTGAGCGTATGTTTTTTTATTTTATTTTTAGTTTATTTTATTCTATTCTATCTTATTATTGACTGGTGCTGAGAGAGTGCTGAGGCACATTGTATTTCATTGCTGTGGTACTCTGTACGAATATGCATATGACAATAAACTGAACTGAACTGAACTGAACTGAACTGAACTGAAAATGATCAAGCTTGAGCTGGCCCACAGATATTTTAGCATTTCAGCGATTAAAGTCAGAATGAATTTACCTAATCTGAAATATGATATTCAATGAAAAAAGTGGTTTGGGGCTTGATTTCATTCATCAGGAACTGAATGGGTTGGAGAAGTGGTTTTTACATACCTGAATGAAGCAAAGGTGCATTATAATATCAGTTTACCTTCTTGCAAAAAACAAAATGCAACTTTATTTAGGACAGTGTTCAAAATCAGGCCTGGAAATGCTATTATAAGCTTAAAAAAAATCCAGAGATGATCTAACTGGCTGTTTCCGTGGATTTATCATTATTATGCACAGCACTGGTTAAAGAGTATGTCAAAACACAAACAAGTCTTAATTATAATATTTTATTCTGAGAATGTGAAGCCAAATGGTATGTTAGAGACGTAGGGGTATTTAGTGACCCAGATTGAGCATGAAATATATGTAGACGGCAGAGTCCACCAAACAGCTTTTATAATCATAATTGGATGCCATTTGGCTTGTGATTTTGGTACATTAGGTCACTCTTTCAACAAGGGAACGTGCTGTGTACCCACAGAATGATATAAACAGAAAGAAAAAGACAACAGACACTTTTGTGTGTGTTTGATCAAAATGTCTTATGTTCACCAAGGCTGCATTTATTTGATCAACAGTGCAGTAAATACAGTAATCATGTGAAATCTGATTAAATTTTAACCATCTGTTTTCTATTTTAAAATACTTTATAATGTAATTTATTGCTGTGTTGGCAAAGCTAAATTTTTCAGCAGCCATCACTCCAGTCTTCAGTGTCACATGATTTTAAGAAATCATTCAAATATGATGATTTGGTCCATTTTTTTTTTTTTTTTTTTTTTTTTTTAGATCGAACATTTAAAACAGTATTTTATGAATTGGATCATGGTTGTAGTCCTTACATAGCAAGATGCTGAAGTACACAGCTATATACCAAATAAACAAATGGGCACAAAATAGAATTGAATGGAAATAATGAATAAATAATGTTTACGTTAGAAAATAAACTAATTTTGAAATATAACAAAAAATAATCTATCATGAATTGTTGACTTGACATAGAGATATAAGAATCACAATCATGAGTAATAAGGGAGCTATAATAATTTTTAAAGTCACACTGGGAGATATAAAGTCACAATTATGAGTAATAAAGTCCCACTGGAGGATATTATAATCATATTAAGTCAGAATTATGAGAAACAAGTTACCACTGTGAGATACAGCAACAACGTGTTTACACTGATTGATACATTAGACATTACACTGGCACAGCTATCTATGAAATTAACATCTGCCTGAGACGCCAGGCAATTACACACTTTAGTGGTCATCATTGAAAGATAAACATTATTGTACAAAAATATACTGCAATTGGCTTCGAGTATATCTTAGACAGCCGCTGTAAATATCGGTACATTCGGCATTTGTCGTGTATGCTTCAAGCTGTATAACCAAACAAGGATAAAATTGTCTTAAGTATCCCAGAAATAAAAGAGAGGGACATAACATCTCACAGCAGAACTGCTGCCAGGCATCTTAACAACTCTGATTCTGTCAGGACTCAGGAGTTCAGCAGAGGAAGGCTGCCAACAGCTCCCCGAGGAATTTTACAAGAGATTCCTTCACACATCAAATGACTGTCTAGCAATGCCTCTTTTGTGCGCTTCCATTTTCTCTTTTATAGCCATATGTTTCATTTTCCCCAATGCTTTAGACATAACCATATGCTGTCCTTTTTTATTATTGAAATTAAGGCACTGAAGTGAGTGAATGCGATCAACGATTCCTCTCAAATACTAGTTATAAGATGAAATAAATGTCTCGTGTAATCGCTCATTTAGTGTTTTAACCGTGAAAAGACGTCAGTAAAACAGCTCGTCACGTAGCAGTTACCAGGCATGTCATCAGTGTCCACAGCTCCTTGAGAGAAGAGTATTTAGCTAAATATTAGCCTATATATTAATTATATATTCATTCATTGACGTTCAAAATTGTGGTGAACATCAGGAAATCTCTTAAAATGTGCAAATTACAAAACCAATGAGGAACAACACATTTCAAGGTTGCTGGCAGGCACAGCTTTCTTTGTCTGTGTTTGACGGTGTGCGTACTGTCAAATAACTTTCCAACTGAACTGTCAACAGACCAAGAGGTGGAAACAACAGAAGCACGTCACTGCAGACAATTGGTGAACTTGCCATTTGTCAGATAATGGTTTCAGGGGTGGCTGTGTAATTTGCACATTAAATATTTCATATTTGTCCCGTTTTATTAATGTAAACTCCTCGTTAGCTGCAGGTTTATTTGCTTTAAACTGTACTGGCACTCTCAGTTGAATCTACTCGTCTTTCTTAATGGATAGAAGTTATTAAAGAATTTTTACATGCAACAAACCAAACACATATAATTTATTATCATATTTAAAGAGCCAGTGAACTGAGACAATCACATAAAAAGAAATGATTCATTTATTGAGTGGTTGTCAGAAAAAAACATTGCGGTTTTTCATGAAATTATTGTTGTTAAAAAATCACATTCACTATAAGCACCTAAGGTTGAAAGCAGCACAATCAGTCTTCGTTGCATATGGATCCATAATGATATCTAGGCACACTATGAAAAAGGCACACTATTTTTGCATACTGAACCTGCGTGACACATTAAGAAAAATGCTTTGCAAACAATATGTGTGTGAAACAATTGGCTCTCAAGCACCCATTAAAGGTCTGGTTCTCAGAGTAATTGTATACTTTTTTTTCCCTTTTGAAAGTCAATGACAATGCAGAATGTCATAGCCATTTCCAATTTGCTGCTTGGCTTAAATGCAAAATAGAAGTTGTAAATTTGCCATCGAAGCCACTTCAGTGTAATGGTGTAAAATGTTCAGTGCAAAATGTTTTTTAGTGCAACCTGATGTAATGGCACTTCATCTCAGCCTTGTCAAAATACCTGAAAACTACCATCTTCTTTCAGACAAATGGAAGAGATGAGTTAAAATATACTGCATTTTGAAAATCTAAGTCTGCCCCTGGCCATTACTGATAGATGCTGAGGGGACATGAATGCAGGTCAGAATAACCTTTACTAATGGCAAAATTGATTCAGACAGACTTTTTGGGTGAGATACAAGTAGCAATTGACAATTTTCCAGCCCAAGATGTCAAACTTTAATGAAACTGACTGATGAAAATATATTATATTCCTCATTTAAGTGCCCCTTATTTTTAAACATAAATGAGAATTTAGGGATTAAAAAAAAAAAAAAATAGAAAGGCAATGGAGCACCAAAAATAAAATATTTTCTTTGAAAACAGTCTTCCTAACTTCAGGAATAAAGGTGATGAAATAAAATTTAATCAGTTTTGCTTCTTGAGTTAATGTTTAGATATTTCGATTTTATTTGGAAAACAAAACATATGATTTATCAAATTATATTGAAATATACTTAAAGTAAAGCATGTTGTTCATACGGTAGTGTATATTTTTCAGATGCTTCCCATGAATCACAAAACGGAGATCACAAAACCTATAATATTCAATAAAAGCAGACAAAATTAAGTTAGCAGAAGTCATGTTTTCCCAACGAGGCCCTCAGCTGCAGTCCGTCCGCTAAATACAACATCATTGACAGAGACACCATCGTAGGACGCTCCCGCCAGTGTAAGGGGCAGATTGTGGTTGCTGATGTATTGCCTCATCTTTTCTGAAAATAAGAAACAGCACACACAAACTGTCCCTTATTAACACGATCAGGGAAAGGATAGTGGAATGAGTTTGGGTGATTAATAAACTCACCAAGTCGTTTCCAGTGTCCTAAATGATACTGCGGAATGCAGTTCTGAAAAAAAAAATAAAAAAAAAATAACAGGAGTCACAGAGCAGAGAAAAACTCAAAAGAAATTACATTCATTAATATAAAAAAGTTTAAAAAAATTTTATATATGAGATTCCAGATAAAGTAGCTGCCTGAATATATTTTCTCTTTGTGAGAGTGTATAAGGGTAATTCAACTGTTCAGAAGACAATGAGACAATGTAGCATCAAAAAATTACGAGTATGTGCGTGTGGGTGCACTAAGGTGGAAATTTTCTTCTTGCTCTATGACCATATAATTAAGAATAAGTCAGTCAGAAATGAAGTAGAGCAGCTGGTTGCTCCTCTTGCCCCCACAACACCAGTCTGTCATCTCCAGCCTGAAAACGAGAGACCCTCCCAGAGCCCCCCTGTTCTGCTCACTGAACTCCCAGAACCATAGAGATGGAGAGCAGGGGCAACGTTTAAAGAAAGGGACCATCAGCCCTGATTTATGGCAGAGCAGAACCACAGAGAGAGCTGTGAGCTCCATGAAGCCGATGCTAAGCATGGTTGACTCAAGTCAGAGCTTGTATAGTAAAGATTGTTTGGCCTTTCTTCAAATGAATGTGAATTAATGGGGCCATAGTCTAGACTTCTGTAGCAATTTCATTTTTCTTCCCAGATCCACCAAAGTTCAACCAAATTTTGTTTTACACTAATGTTTTACACCCTTTCTCTGACCCAGTGAATTGCACTGGCTAATTTTTCCATTTTACTATCTTTAAGACTTACATGCATAACTGCTATGTTATGATTGAGTCAACATTATTTAACATTATTTATCAACTTTATGTAACAAATGGTTTCTAACTTCAAAAGAGCAGAAAAAGTAAACTAACTCCGTAAACTACCTATATATATATATATATATATATATATATATATATATATATATATATATATATATATATATATATATATATATATAATAGTATAATATAAATAGTTAAAAATATAGTATTTAAAAAATATATTATTATTAATTGATCAAAGACATTTTTTTTCATATTTTTTATTTCATAATAGCAATAACTCAAGGCTATATTCACATATCTATGTCTATATATATATATATAATAAAATAATAAAAAAAACGATTCTTGTTATTATTATTATTATTATATATTTTAAATGACTTTACTAATAATAATTTATTAGAATTAAAATTAATATTTTTTTTATATTTTATAAGTACTTACATTCATATATATCATATATCTATTTTTTAACAATATTTTACACTTACAATTTATAGAAACAAAATGCATCTTCAAATTTCCTATTATTTTATAATGGCAATAACCAACTTAAGGGTACATACAGTTTACATACATTTTATAAAAATGTTCTTTTTCTTGATTAAAGTTTTTAAAGATGTAACACCGTGAATATGTATATAACAATTTAATAACAATGTTTGTAATTATTTTTTGCAGTTATTTTTCCTATTTGCATACATTTTATAATTGCTATAATATACTTAACGCCATATTTACAGAGACTTCAGGCACTCCCCTCGCCTGTGGTAAAATCACTGTAATGGCTTATTGCTTTATTTCAACACACAGTCTCACCTTGAGTAAAGCGACGCGACTCCATACAGGTTGAGAGTTTACGCCCAGGTGAGAGGTCACAGCCTGGGTGGCTCGTTCCAACAGCGTCTGCTTCGTCACTGAATCAGGATGCCCGAATGTCTGCTCAAACCACGCGCCCCCCATCATCACCTGGAGTCAAACACACACACAGCTAGAGCACTGAGCAGCAGTGATTACACTAGACAACTAGAAATGGCTTCTGTGATGATAACAGCTGGATCATCCTCACTCACAGGAGCACTGCTTCCCCAGCTGGAGGGAGTAGCATCATGTTATTCAGGTTGCTAACACTGCTCAAAGCATATTTCATCTCCTCTAATGGCACTCTGAATCTAGATGTTTCTGGCCTCTCGACTACAGAGATGTTTTCAAGCAGGGAGAAACAACATGTTCTAAGCAAAGGACATCTAACTATTAAATTAATAATGATTTAAGTGGGGGAGAAATTAATAATGCATTAGCAATTTTTGTTGTTGTGAGGACCACAGAGTACCGAAGGCTATTTTTATTACCGCATGTAATATGTTCCTGATAGGGGAAGGGGGAGGAATTCATATCAGAGACTCGCAAATCGCTGATGGGGCTACTCGTTTATAGACGAATCTCTCCAGAGACCTTGTCTTTAAAGTAAAGATTGGATTTTCTGTATGCAATTTTTCTTGTCACTTTCATGTTGCCAGATGTTCTATTTTACAACACTTACATGTTTTTATCACCCTTTTATATTAAAAATAATAAAATACTTTAGAAAGACATTTTACAAAAATATCCTCAACATTCATATTTATACATTTTATTTTTGTGGATATTGTGCAACACATATTACTGGAGTTGGTAAGATTAAAAAAGAAAGAAAAATCTTATGCTCACCAAGGCTTTATTTTTTTAATTGATAAAAAATGTATAAATAATAATGATAAAAATAATAAATAAATAAATATATACAAATAGTAAAATGTGGCTGCAATTTTAAATAACTTTTTTCTATTTTAATATTAGAATTAAATTCTAATTCATATGAATTTAGCATCATAACTCCAGTCCTCAGTGTCACATGATCCTTCAGAAATCATTCTAATATGCTGATTCGATGCTCAGAAAACATTTATTATTAGTATCATCAATGTTGTGTTGCTTGACTTAGCATTTACTCACTTTTGTGACAATGTAACAGTTTGTCACTTTTGGCAAATTTAAGGTGTCTTTGCAGAATTAAACTATACATTTCTTTAAAAAAAAGGAAAAAAAATTACTCTAGTTAAAAGGTAAAAAAAAAAAACTTCTCAGTCTCACCGTCAGTCTAGTGGTCAATCCTCCACTCCGATTGTGTTGGGGAAAGGGAACAGAGTCATACACCACCCCCAACAGACCTGGATCTTCAGAGGAAGGCACCAAATGTCCAAAACCCTAAAATATAAAGAGCACGTGCACATATACCATACACATGCATTATGAATAAAGCCTACACACATATAAAGTTCTTTAATGCATTTACAATTAGGAAAGCTCTTCTATGCAAAGAGATTATGAACTGAACAGAGCAACCAAACTTCATGAGCATTTAATGGTTTATGGGTCTGCATTATATTTTGTCTCATGCATTTAAAATCACAGAGTGAAGTCTTACAGTAACAGGAAGGATGAAGCCTTCATATTCCAAATTCACCAGAGCAACGGTTACTAAAGCGATGGATCGCAGCTCTTCCGACAGAGGTTGAGCAGCAGGGGGCAGTACAGGTGCTAGTTCTGGTAAAAATAAACAGACATTAGTGTAAAATCTACTCTCTGTTAATGTATGTTGACTGGGTAGAGAGCAGTGTGTGAATCTACAGCGCCACAGCAATGGTGATCACATTTAACTTCAGCTGTGAGCTCGCAACGTTAACTGAACATCAGAAAATGCATTATAATGTAAATGCAAATGTAAATGCATTTCTATCGGACTTCAGCTTGAATCAATAATTAAAAGAACTCACTAAATTAGACTTAAAATTAAGCAAAAACCAGGAAACATTGGAGTACGCCACTGTAAGATGAGTGTATTTACCAGATGCAGGTAGTGTAGAAATCACATGATCAGCTTTCAAAGAGACCCCATCATCTAGTTTGATCTATTTAAAATATATTTTAACACTCAGCAAAAGATATTCAGTCAGCTCATCTTGTTTGAATGTCTAAAGAAGTTACGTCTTGCTGCTGGGCCATCATCTCACCTCCCAGCCTCCACTGTTCAGGTTCAGACTCTTCACTTTGGCATGATGATGAAGCTCCACTCGTTCTCGTCTCTTCAGCGTGTCCTCCAAGGCTTCTGGGAATGCCTGCATGCCTCTTTTAAGAGACCACTGAGTCCAAGACTCTTTAGATGCTCTCTTTGCCAAGTCTGAAGGGACTACTTTAGGACCACCTCCTTATATAATATGAATACAAACAAATATTAATCAGTAACACCTTCTATGAAATTAAACAATTATGCATTGCAAAACGTATTTTAATGTCTTATATCTAATGTATAATAAACACCAAAATCTATAAATGAGTAATTCTAAACAACTTACCCATAAATAATTTATATGTATTAAACTATTTAACCATGGTTAAAATACGTTATAAAAGCATAAAAACCTTTATAATAAATATTACTACCTATACATGGTTACACCTTTTAAAATAAATCATGGTTACAAGAAAGTACACTACACCTTTTAAAATTCATTAATTATATTGTTTTTATTTTTTATTTAACAAAAAAATTGTAAAAAAAAAAAAAAAAAACATTCCTGCCTTATGGTTTTAAAGGTGTAACTATGAATATATAAATATCATTATATAATGTGTTCCTGTAGTGGTAGAGCACTGCGCTATCAAGCGCAATGCTGGAGGTTCGATTGATATAAATGATAGGTAAAAACTGATAGCCTGAATGCACTGTAAGTCGCTTTGGATAAAAGCCTCTGCTAAATGCATACATTTTAATTTAATTTATGTAATGTGGCAATTTTACAGGGGTTGAATACGTACGCAAGCAAGATACTTACGCTTTTTATTTTTCCTACAAATATTTCCAATCAAGAACACAATGTCAAATTACGATAACTGATTTTAAGTTTCAGCACTTTCAAATCAAAGATCCATCAGAATGAAATTTCAGTGTACCATTTATAATCTTATAATACGAAAGAATTGGTCAGGGGTCTGAATACTTTTGCAAAGCACTGTATATATATATATATATATATATATATATATATATATATATATATATATGCACACACAAAATAATTACTTTTATAACTTTATTTAGCAATGCATTAAGCAAAGACATTTATAATGTTGGGAAATATTTCTATTTCAAACAAATGCTAAAAAATATCAAGCATATTATTATTACATGATATACAGTATATGAGCCAACAGGATTCAAAAATATTAATTAAAACTCAATGTTTATCATATTAATGCACTGCATGGTGGCATAGTGTAAAAAAGAAAGAAAAGCAGATTCTCCAGGCCCTTCTGTGCTCTCACCTGAACCCATCAGCATGCCCAGCATGATGGAGCCCCGAGACCGCTCTGCTTCATAAAGAGGAGGAAAGCAGGACCGTATGCTCAACTGTCTGCAGTCTCCTGCAAAAACCCCTCTACACAGGCTGTCTATGGCTATATCTGCCAGCTGCATGGAGAGATACAATCAGTTTCAGATTCTCTACTCTCACTAAACATTTGAGATTGATTTGTCATGGCAGCAAAGCACGTCGTACAAGACAAGGACAACATGGATCGTTTAGCAGGTCATTGAGCCTCCATGATGAATCTCACCTCAGTACCCAGTCGTCTGGACACAAATGCATGCACTGATTCATCCTCCTCTGTCCCTTTTCTGATCAGTATCTCCTTCAGAACGCTCTGAATTATGGGTCGAGAGAAAGGAGGGATTGTGCGGACAACCCCACTAGAGGAAAGGAAAAGAAGATATGAAATATTTATGACTTCAGATAAGTAACTGCACACACAGTGGTGTTTCCTCTCACCCAGGTCCTGATGGCATCTTGTGCAGCTGTCCCTTCACATACAGGAAGCGGTTCTTAGACGCCACATGATCCTTTGTAACAGGCAGGATTTCAGACTCAAGACCCAACTCTGAAACCTGCACAAGAAAACAATAACTAGAACAGTGTTCCTGCTTCAGAAATTTGAAGTCCTTTAAGGTCAGTACGGTTTCATTTTTAAACACATTCTTTAATTTAGCAAGGAAAAATTCAACTAGCCAAATGTGACAGTAAAGACATTTCTAAAGTTACAAAAGATTATTACTTCAAATGTATACTGTTCTTTAGAAGTTTACACCTACATCGTACAAAATCTGCTGTAATGACACTCTCTTGAAAGCATGTACAACAGAAAGCGGAAACTAGAGATTACAGTTTATAAAGTTTTAAATATGGATATTTGTCTTGTACAAACACATTGCTTCACTTTAAGAGGGCTTTATTAATGTGGAGTACTTTTTATGATGGATGGATGCCATTTTTTGGGCTTCAAAATCTTAACCCCCTTCATTGCCATTATAAAGCTTGGACATTTTTTTTTTTTTTTAAATAACTCTGACTGTATTCGTCTGAAACAAGAAAGTCATTCACACCTACGATAACTTAAAGGTGAGTAAACCATGGGGTAATTTTCATTTTTGGGCAATCTATTCCTTTAACTATTTACTTATATATATATATATATATATATATATATATATATATTGCTGTTTCCTCCCTATTTTATAAACGCAATAAACAATGAAAGTTTGTGAGTTACAATAAGTTTTTAGGTACAACCAAATTCTTTTGTTAAGTTGGTGGCAACTCATTTTCCAAACCAAATTTTAATATCAGAGATTACACGAATTTGATCACGTGAATTGAAATTCCTGAATTCATTCAGATTTCTCCATCAATTCACACATGCATACCATATTTAAAGTGTTCCGGCCGACGGCACCTGCAGGTCGCACCCCTCGTGGTCCCTGTTCAAACACGGCTCCATCATCCCTCCGTATGGAGCTCAACCAGCCCCCACATCTCCCAGATCTCTCCAACAGCACAATCTACATCAGCAGAGGTAGAGTGTGGTGTACAGTGGTAAAGGAAATGTGTTCTTATTTTGACTTTAAATGTGTTTTGACCTTCATGTTTAATGTAGCAATGAAAGCATATCGATTAAATCACAAATTCAGATTGAAAACTGGCAATAGCTTTAGCAGTAATGACCTTTGTTGCTTTATCAATGATTACAAGCTGGCTAGATCACAATGCTTCAGAGCAGCTCTGAACATGAGAAATGCATCGGGGGAAGAGTGCTTTTTTAGGAAAGTTGCATCTGTGGTGGAAAATCAACTCTCTGAAAAGATTTTATGGAAATTATTAGCAGATACTGTACCTTGGAAACATTAGGACTCTTGCTCAGATGATGGCAGGCCGACAGACCCCCAATCCCCCCACCAAGCACAGCTACAACCTTCTGCATTCAGCTCCAAACACTTCCACACCTGCAACAAAACTGACCAATGTCTAAAACGACAATGCCTGGTCAGTAAGATCATTTGTGAATAATATAACAAGCATTCTTATACTAAAGCATGCAACCTGTCCTTTTCTAATCCAAGAAAAAATAAACATTAAAGTTGAGCCACATTCAGTCACTCGGTCATACTGGACACTGAATGCATCTTTGACAGTTAACTAGACTTGAAAGATAATAATTAGGAAGGGTTTTCTACATTGGTGTGGGGCCCTGTGGGCTTGGATGGGAGTAACAGGGTGGTGGCCCCTGATAAGGTGAAGCAGCTGTCATTTATCATATTTAAACAAAAGAGGGAAGAAACATGTCAATACCAACTGTCCATTATCTGTTAACTGGTCAGAGTTAAACTTCAATCTTAAAATATAAATATATATGTTGTTAATTACGTAGAGTGTAGAGTGAGAATATTATAAAGTCAAGTCTGACAGCATATTTTACATGACGAGTCTAATATTTTAATACAGAAACGCGACAATGCACCCTGAAAATTAACATTTATTTATTGTAGCTAACGTTACTTAGAAAGAAGAGACATATTAAAACATCAATGACAATGTTTGCATTCTTTCTAACATATTTCATTTGCCTTTGCTAACATACAGTATAAACAGGAAGACAAAATGTGGAAATGTTAAAAAAAACTAAAAAACTACAAAAAAACAGAGGGACCACTAACTGAAAAAATATGAATTACATTCATAAGAATTGAGAAAAATCATTTGTTACCTGCATATAATTGTGTGATTTGGATAGCACGGCTTCTGCTGTTACATAAGATACACAAGAGTCTTGTGTAGGCGGCGACACGAGTGTTTCAAAATAAAAGTCCCACCCCGTTTCCGCAACTTACTCAGCATGTAATGGAGAACTTCAACCACTAGATGACAGAAGAGACCATGCCATTTTCCTAGGATAATGACGGTTTATATGGCTTTTATTTCATCGTTGGCTTTTCCATTCAAAATGACTGCTACAGATGTGTTGCATCTTTGTTTTTGTTTTTGTTTTTGTTGTTAAAATTATACGTAGGAATATGCATGCGTGTGTATCTTGGCTCAACTTGCCCCCAGTGTGGGGTAAATTGAGCCTAGGTATAGGGGCAAGTTGATCCACAATGATTTAAACTTGTCTTGTGCCATTGATTATAAGTAGTACTGAACAATTTCACTTCATGCTATATCAAAGGAAGATAAATTATATATATATATATATATATATATATATATATATATATATATATATATATATATATATATATATATATATATATATATAAATTTCAGAACAAAATAAAGTTCAGATTGAAGAGTTAAAAAAACAGACTGCAACTGACCTTACAGAACTGGGCTGATAGAACTTAACATCCCACTTATAAATGTCGCAGGGAAATACAATTTCAGAAAAACTTAAATGGCCAATTTTCAATAACAAGTGAAAAATTATTATTGTTATTTATTTATTTATTTTCTTTTTATTTTATAAATTTTTGTTTTTGTTCTTTGTTTTGCACGTGATTTTGTTCTGAAATTTGTATTACAGTAAAACAATACTTATAATGAAAAGATAGGGTAAGACACTGGCTCAAATAACCCCACTCCTATCATTTTAACAAACTTGTATCATCCAGCAGTTTAGAGCTAACATCATGCTATCAGTTTAGATCCATATTTTAGCCTCCTAAAGGCTATATTTTTTCAGATTTGTCTGTAATTGTTCAGACACAATAAGCATGAGTCCTTGAACACACAAAAATACTTTTTTTATATATAACTTACCAATCATTCCAAGGGCCTCTCTCAATCACACGGTATAATTGTGGTCACATTACCCATTTTGTTTAAGGTTGCCAAGAAACAAGTTGTGGCTCAACTTCCCCACAGGCTCAATACACCCCACTCTCCCCTATATTTGTTTTTATTTGGACACTTTTCAGCTTTTTATTTATTTATTGCTATTCTTACAGAATTTATTTCACTGTTGACAAGTACTGTTGCTGACGAATAAACGTTTTCATCAT
The DNA here is from genome assembly GCF_023724105.1 of Carassius gibelio. Taxonomy (NCBI): domain Eukaryota; kingdom Metazoa; phylum Chordata; class Actinopteri; order Cypriniformes; family Cyprinidae; genus Carassius; species Carassius gibelio. The sequence continues at coordinate 5,692,521 of NC_068386.1, read as the reverse complement.
GGTAGACGGAGGGTGATATTGACCTTGACAAGGGTTGAGTTAAGTACTTCTTTCTTGACGGTAGAAAGTGTTTTTCTGTGATTTATGAAATACAAATATGTAAAAAGACACCAGGTGTGCGTTATAGGTTTCACTAGCAGGCCAAAGCGTCTTTGTGTCACTGAGAAGCTAATGGACCGTACTAATTTAATCCCATGTGACACAAAGAGGCCCAGGAGCTCCCTGCGGTTCAAGAGACGGCTCTGTTGCTTCTGGTATTGTGGAGACCCCTTTGCCCACATGTCATTGTTCACACTCACACATAACTCTGCTCTGGGGTTGTAGGGGTACCTACCATAAGACTATAAGAACTTCATAGACCCTCTTACCTAAAGCAGATCACTTCAGCCTGAATTAAGTCCTTGTGCAGTGGACTTGCTTTGAATTTTACTTCAAACACGTAAAGCTCTGGATTTTCTTGCAGGCTTTTAGTCTGTCATAGTTCGCAGAGTAAAATGTGGTAGCGTTTATTCATTTTCTCAACCTGATTACCATGCAATAAATTACAAAAATGCATGTGTGCAAAAACAAAAGGTGATCTGTTTAAAACTCTGATTTATTGTTTGCAGAAAAAGGGTTTTCTAAACAATATGGTGATGATGAATTCCCAAGAGATGTTAATTTTTCTTAGCTCAGAGACCATCTTTTTGGGAAAATATTTGCATTTGCATTATGGTACAGTGCATTTAATTAGCATTACATTCAATTGATACTACATATTTACTATCTGAGCACCATTAGGCCAGTATCAAAAAAGTCTGTATGAAAGTCACCATTCTTACAGTGTTGTTCAAGCACCATGAGGATGCTGATCATAGTCTCTGCTCAGAGTTCATGGGATGTTCTTGCGAGGTCCTCCCGTGGATGATTGCAGGCAGTGAGCGTGTGCTGGCGGGGCTGTAGGAGGGAGACTCGTAGACACAATATTTACAGTCCTCCCATCTCACCCGGTGCTTTACCCTGCCACATGCTGGTGATTTGGCTACTTTATAGAGGAACACGTCATAGTGGACTAACGGGTTGGGCTTGGGTAGGACTTTGGCATTTTTGGGAAGGTGAAGCTCCACGTCAATTGTCATTCGTCTCTGTAAAGAGAACACACGCAAAGACAGGTGCACAAAGCAGATTTCCATTGGCACACAATGTATGCATTAAAATGTGTTCTATAAAAACATGATCATCTTTCCTCCAGTCAAATTATTGTTTATATCTGAAAGAATCACGTGAAAGCAGTCAAAAACATCACATTTCATTTTAAACAACACCAACACCAACCAAAGAAAGAAACAAACAAACTAAAATTATAGAAATTTGACATTATATTTTGCTTAGGAAAATTCTATTTTCTGACCATCAATATTTTATGTGACATTCTGAATTTTGTGTACATAAATTATTTTCATTACAGTTACCGTATATATCGTGTGTTTATCCATATAGATATATGAGAACTTAATAATAATATATAAAATACTTAAATGCATTTTACCCACAGCGACAACAATGCATTCAAGATTTACATTTTTATCAATTCATAAATTATCTGAGGATCAAACTCTTGATTTTGATGTAATTAAACTTATAAAATAAAATAACATAAAACCATTTTTTTTTAAATGACGAAATAATATATAATAATAGTAAATACAAAAATGTCTTAACAAAACTTAATAATAAAACAATTGTCTGGAGGCATTACAATAAAGGGAACTGTAAAATAAAGTATTAATTTATATCATTTTTAAATACATTTATTTTAGGGTGAAATGTGACCTAGAGTTTCACTTTCCTGCACCTGCTTCCTGATCTCACGTGCTGTTCAACATCAAAAGGACGTGCCAAACTCAGCAGGACAAATCACACTTGGGGAAAAGGAGGGTGTGGGAGTATTTTAGCTTTTGGGCCATAATCTGTCAGGTCCATTTCCATTATAAAGGCTTCTCAGCCCACATTCCAAAGGCCTCATTAATAATCTTAAGCATTCCTTATTAGTTCAGCACATAATTAGTAAACCCACACAATCTAAATCTCCTAAACCAATGCGCTGAATGTTTGAGTGTGTGCACGCTTGTGTCCTAGTATTTCTAATGGCCAATGGATGAACTCTGTCTGAGATCTGTATGTCATGGTTCCACCGTATCTGTAGCCAATGGGGAAGCAGGGATGCTGCATCCATGTACCCATGCTGGTGGAGGCGGATGATGCCACACCTCAGTGTTCTCTCTCATACAGCACTTGACGCAGAAGGTAAAACAGACTCATTTATAATATACACACAGAGTTAATTATGTGCCAGTTCAAGAATTGCTTTCTGTCACATTTAGGTCAAGCTGCATTGGTGTAAAGAAACAAGGAGAATTAAAAGCAAATTATATGATGTAGTGCACTTCTGATTCTACAGAACAGTCTAGAACTTGTTTAGTGGCCCCAAAAGCATTTGAAGACTTAGGCCTTATTTCAATGTATAAATGGCATTGCCATTAAATTTAACAAACCAAATGTCATCTGAAAACAAATGATATCCAAACTTTTGTCAGACCTAACTTAACTATTTGTATAATGATAATAATAATAATAATAAAAAAAAAAAAAAAAAAAAAAATATATATATATATATATATATATATATAATTCTTTCTTATAAAGAAAATACAATATTATATCAATAATATATAATATAAAAATATGTATAACTATGTGTGTATAATAAGTCGACTGATTTATTACATTATATTGTACATAAAATAAAAAAATATAATAAAAATAATAGTAGAATAATATAATTCAAAAATTCTTTATTTTAAATTGTTGATTTAAATAAATAAGTTACTTTATTCAGAATAACAATCATTACAAATAAAGACCTTACACTATAGCTTGCTTTATTCTTTTTCTATTCTGCTTTCTTTTTATTTATTGTATTATTTAAAAGCCCTTGCTATGTGTACTGTGTTTAAGCTAACTGAGACTTGTTATAGCACTTGTATATCATTGCTTGATTTTATTCCATTGTCCTCATTTGTAAGTCGCTTTTGATAAAAGCGTCTGCTTAATGTAAATGTCAATGTAAAAGAGAGCTTCTTCAAGTAAATGCAGAATCTTTATTGTATTTCGCTGTACACTTCCACCTGAGTGATAAAAATGAAAGCAGAGATTGACCAGCCTCTCCTTAATCTAGCAATGAGCCATGCCATCAGAATGTGTTTCTATGACGATTACACCCCCAGAGCTGCATTTGCATGAGGATCAGCACGGCAGAAAAAGGAAGGGGAGGGAGAGAAAGCAGTGAAAGAATTCTAGAGAAGTGGTGAGATCGAGCTGGTTTGGATTCAACAAAAACTTGAGACAGAAGTGCCTGGGGACATTAATACTGTGTCCTTTGTCACAGTGTCAGAGACTGAGAGCCACCTCAGGGCACAGAGGATTTTTATTTTTAGTGTGTGTAGCACATGTTGTGATCTCTCCCTTGTTTTTGATACTTGTGTATATGCTGTTGTCATGGCAGCGGGCGGGAATTAGATTAGGAAAAATCCCTTAATAAGTGGAGCTGCCACTAACTCAGATTTGGCCAAAACTAAGCGAAGTGCTCTTGAGCACTGAAGTAGGAACGGGTTTTACATACCGAGTTTCACAGACAATGTGACCATATAGACTCGTCGTGATTATGTAGGTCTGTATGTTCCCGGATCTGATTTCATAGGCATCTGTGGTGCATTGAAAAGACACTTCTGTCGCTCTGTGAATGAGAGGATGAAGTGATCCCTATTATTCATTATAATACAGATTCATACAAAGAGCCCTGCAACCAGAGGCCCTCGAGGTACTGAAAACACAGGACTGGAAAAATCGAATCAAATGCTATTATTTATTATCACATAAAAATAAATAAATAAAAATAATGGCTGACTCGCACTGCTAAATGAAAAAGTTGTCTCAGCGGTGCGTCTGCTCCCTATTTGCTGGCGGTCTCAATTGAACTTGTTCTTTATTAGTGCGGTTAGGTGAAGGAGTCTTTGCTTTGGGGCTGAAACAAACCTCATCATCAAAATCTCATAAGAGGAAACCACAATAAAGAACCTGTGACTCATTTATAAGAGAAAGGAATCCTGGTGTGTCGGTTTGACAGCTGCGCCGACTGCAGAGAGATACCTATGAGGGATAGCGTTCTTCATGGTCCATTCAACGGGCTTTTTGTTTTTTTAAACCTTAGGTTTTTACTTTTTAAATCAGGGTCTTATGATATGAGGATGCTATATGAACAGGTCATGTAATGCATTCATCCAGTCAGTGACACGGACAATGCAAATATGCAAATAACATTAATAAAGAATTTAGGAATGTACAGTGAATTTACTCCATGAGTAGTATGAAATGTGCAGCAAGAAAACCCAGGATAGAATGACCCGGCGTTGACTATTTCAAGCCCTTGACTAAATAAACAATTTATTCCATTTTTCCCTGACAATAGATGTATAGGTTATTTTAAGCCATGCTTATTATGCAGTACTAAATTGGAAAAGGTTGAAGACCATTGCTGAGAGACATATCTAATACAAAAGCTCTAATATGAGTCTTAGCTGATCCCTATCACCTCCGAAACTGATGCAATTGATTTTAAATTCATACCAGAATAAAAAAACAGAAAGATGTGTATGATTTGGGGTCACCCACCTTATGACAGGCTTACCAGCTTCTGCACAACCCCATCAGTGTGAAGGTTTAAAGAGATGCAGGAATCAAAAAGCCATGCGCAACACCAAGCAAAGCAAGAGCATCTGGCCAGGGAAAAGAACGCAGGCTAGGAACACACGCGGACAAGGACTTTAATGTTAAAAAGGTTTATTTCAACAACTGGCAGATGTTTTTTCTCGTCGTAGTTTATATTCCCAAAAAAGTACAAAATAAAACTAGTACATCAAAGGATTAGAAATCACATCAAAACAAAGACACATTGTGTTTTTTTTTTTCTTTATATCAATCCAAGCATTTTTTTTTCATATATTTATACATACTCACTGAATTAGTCAGACAAACATCGAAACCTCTCAGTAGCTTTTTCTTTTATGACAACGGTTTATATTTGAAACCCCAAATATGCTTTATTTTTTTCTTCTTTTTTACAATATACACCAGCGCATGCCGTAATTCAGTTAGGCAGGGGTAGGTGTGTGAATATATAAGGGCTGGGTCAGGGGCGGGTCGACTACAGGGCAAAAAGACTGCAACAAGAGGTGAGACAGGAGGTGGAGACTCAGTGGGTATAAGGGTTGTTTTCTTTTTCTTTTCTTTTTTCTTCTTTTTTTTAGGTTTTCTGTCATGTGGTGATGGTGTGGAGAGTGTGGCTGCTCATAGCATCTGCTTCTCGAGGCTTTAAGTGATCGTGGACGTGGTTGCGTGGGTTGCTTTTGTTACTGTTCTACATCATGTTGTTCTGCAGCGAGTTTACCTCCGAAGAGTCGTCCTCGCCCAGCACCTTATGGTTCTCGTGCTTAGGGGTGAGCGAGTTCTGGATGTTCAGCGACTCGTCCTCTTTGGGTGGGGGGGACTTCACGGGGTCCTCCAGCTTGTTCTGGGCATTAGGATCATCCTGAGAAATGATAGTCCCATGTTAGACCTCTGCAACAACCTGATATCATTTATAACGTCACCTACTTTTAATAAATGTTTTTTTTTATTATTTTTTTTTATTAGGTAATATATAACTGTATATTTGTTAAATGATTGAAAAATATATATATATAAAAATGTAAACAAATTAATAAAAATAAATAAATCACACTCATAATGTACTATTTTATCTCAAAAAAAGAAAAGAAAAGAAAACACCATTAAAGTAGTAGAGGAGATGTCACAAGGGATATTCTTTATTTATTTACTAACTTTATAATTGCAAAGTAACCAGTAAATGTTTAAGTATTTAAAATAAATAAATAATAAATAATATAGTTCATTACTTCTCCTACCCTAATATATTTTTTTTAATTAGATAATGTGCAATTGTAAAGTTATAAAATAAACTATAATCATATTGCCCATTAGGTCTCGTAATACTTTAATCATTTTTAAATTGAACAATTTAAATTTTTAATAAATAAATAAATACATACATAAATAAATACTGTATCTGCTAGTAGAAAAAAAAAATCTAAAAATAATTTCCACCAAACCAAAACCAAAATATAAGTAGTGAATAAATGTAGTTGTTTACATAATTTTTTTTTTTATAAATATAAATTATAATAATAAATTAGTAGATACTATTTCCAAAACACTTTGGCATCACATCCAAAAAGTTGGAGTGTGATGTCACTGCGGGAACAGATCCTGCATCAAATAAATCAATTGACTGCAGTTGATCAATGGTTGAGGCTGTTTTCTCCTCTGGGCAGAGCGGAGGCTGTATGATCCACCTGTGTCCTGACACACATGCATACATGCAAACCCATCGAAGCTCATACAGCCCATCCCACACTCCTGTCCCGCCAGTGAACAGGAGAAACCATGGACTGAAACAAGAGCTCTGGCAAGAGGAGCTCACCTGCCATAGTAATAAATCTCTCTCTCTCTCTCTCTCTCTCTCTGTGGAATAACCATTCAGTGGCCTTTAATTAGAGCAGTAATTGAAACTTGAAGACTTGCACATCCTTTGATCATCTAACTTGTGCTTCATAGTGAATTAAAGCTGATTTGCATCATTTTAAATACAAAAACAACTGGTTTTAGGGATAACTGACGCCCTCAATCCGGAGCTTGTCCAGCATGTTTTTTTCAGGGGAAGCTGTTTGGGCAAAACTTGTTTTGTTGGATAAGAAGCTAATAAGGCATGAAGTTGGATTAAGGCACGGGTGTGTCACATTTTGAGACAACTAAAGATGATTTACCCATTCAGCGATGACTTAGATTGTAACTTCGGGCAGGACGTGGGGATACGCCACCTCCAACGTTACCGGATAGGGGGCGTCCTTTCTTCCGTCGGCATGAAACTAGAAAATTAGCTTTTTATTTGCAATTGGATTGGGAGGGGGATTACACTTCTTTTGAGCTGTTTGAGGGATCTTCTTTGGATATAAAGAGAGTCATGATGGAGGTGACTGATGGTTATTTCTTTGCATCCTTCCAGTCAACTTTTACTGTGGTATTACTGAGAAGTGGAGGCTACCATGTTGTTCTTACCATGGACTGCAATGTGTTACATTTTAATGCATTTTCATTTGAAGCTTAATTAGACAGTTAAACAATTGAGAGAATGCTGACAGGTATTAGCTAATCAAGACAAGTTATAATGTGGCTCATCCCTAATTACTTTTAAACTTTTTTTTTTCAACTGTTGAATAATAATGTCTATATATCACACACTACCAAATTATTTGGGTAATTATTATTATTATTTTTTTTAATAAATTAATACATTTTATTCAGCAAGGCCGCAGTAAATTGATCAAAAGTAACAGTAAAGACATTTAAAATGTTACAAAATATCTTTCAAAAATATGTCATGATTTCCATAATAATATTAAGCGGCAAAACATTTTTAAACATTGATAATAAATGTTTCCTGAGCAACAAATCAGCATATTAAAATGATTTCTGAAGGATCATGTGACACTGAAGACTGGAGTAATGACGCTGAAAATTCAGCTTTACCATCACAGGAATAAATTACATTTAAAACACATTTAAATTGAAAACCATTAATTTAAATGTTCATAATATTTCACAATATTACAGTTTTTACTATATTTTTTATCAAATAAAAACATTTTAAAACATGTTAATTACCCTATATTTTGAAAAAATGGTAGTATTAATATTTTATAAAGGTATATAGTATATTAGTATATATATATATATATATATATATATATATATATATATATATATATATATATATATATATATATATATTGCAGGCTTTGAAATTTATACACTAAGCATAATTTTAGATGTAATACACAACACCGCAAAACCTAGCTTCTTTCTAAGGCAGTATTTTAACTGAAAAGGAACCTAAGTAATTGTCAGTTGCAGCTAACTGCAAACCTTCGAGGAAGGACACTAAGATGACAAGAGAGGAGCAAGGACTATAGCTTAAAATTGTGTGGACAGAGGGACAACGGACACGTGGGAATAGAGCAGTGGGTCACCACACATATTTTCTGTGTATAAAGTAAAATGTCATTGTATACATTTTGAATCTGGAAAGTGAGAGGATAGAGGTCAAAACTGCAGAGACTGGTTGGACAGATCCAGCTTTTCTGGTGTACTAGCATGGTCCATATGTTTTTTTAAAGAGAAAGATAACCCAAAAATGAAATTCTGACATCATTTAATCACCCTCATGTCATTCCAAACCTGCTTGACTTTCTTTCTTTTTTAGAATACAAGATATTTTGAAGAATGTTGACAACCAATGAGTTTTGGTTTCCATTTACCGTATTTTTCGGACTATAAGTCGCACCTGAGTATAAGGGGCCATTCACATATCGCACCTAAAAACGCGTGGAAAACTCTAGGAGCGCCATTTTCTCCTTCTTTCCAAAGCGCTCAGGCAGAAGCGCTCCTGAGGCGTACAACTATATACAACTATGATATGGAAAAAACAGGCGCGTTGCACTACGTGCGCGTCGCGACCGCGTCGCTTCCATTATGAGCGCGCATACCACTCGCCTACATTGGAAATAACAAATTTCTAAGTCGCATCCGTCCAAATAAATGTCATGATGAGGAAAAAAACATATATAATTCGCACTGGACTATAGTTCGCATTAATTTAGTTCCAAGAACCAAGAGAAAACATTATCGCGTACAACCGCGAGAGGGCGCTCTATGTTTTCCGTGTAGACTACAGGAGCACAGAGCAGCATAGAGCGCCCTCTGGCAGCTGTAGATGGTAATGTTTTCTCTTGGTTCATTTGTCTTAGTTCATTTCTCTTGGTTCATGTCAAATTAATTTTGAAAAATAAGTCGCACCTGACTATAAGTTGCAGGACCAGCCAAACTATGAAAAAAAGTGCAACTTATAGTCCGGAAAATACGATACTATAGCCAAAAATATAACAGAAATGACTGGAATCCGTAACGTTTTGCTCACCAGCATTCTTCAAAATGTCTTATTTCTGTGTTCCAGAGATGAAACTATACAGTTTTGGAACAACACATGAGGGTGAATAAAATAAATTTTTGACCTGACCTTTTCCTTTAAATCAAGTCAAAATCTCTTGAGTGAAGAATATTCACTTATCTGACCTCTCCGCTCTAGTTTATATATGCTCTATTTCATTCCAAAACATCTGTCAAGTCACAGACCCTCCCTGAGGGTTAAGGTCTGTGTGCGTGGAGTGAGATGGCACGAGAGAAAGAGAGAAAGAGGGTGTTTTGGCTGCTAGCCAGAGCCTGGCTCTTTTACTCAAGCGGATATCGATCTGTGGAGCAGTAGCTCTGAGCTGATGGTACTAAAGAGGCCTGGATGTCCACATTTTGTCCCCCCTTCTTGTCTTGAGGGATTCCTTGTTTCATGGCATGCATTTCATTTTCAGGAGTGTTGTCTCTGTGATGATGAGCTCTAAGCGGCTGGAGGAGACAATCAATTGTGGCGTCCTGTATTGTCTGAAGGTCATTGAGTGTTTGAAAGGATTTGGAGAATTTATCTCATTCTTGATCTCATATTGGCATATTATATTTCTGCAGACGAATCTAGTTGAAACAATATACACCCACAGATGTGAATTCCACTTATGGTCTATAATTATTTGTAAGTGACCCTTTTTGTTAGTGGACATAAGCCCCTTTCACACTGCACTTTGGTCTCACAATTTGGATTGATTACGGGATTGATCCCGGGTCGGGGACCTAGTGACACTGCCGGGTTCAGTCCCAGAATGAGCTCTGTGTGAACAAAAGCCAGAACCAATGCCGTAAAGGGTGTGTTGTAGTGATGACGCACGTTATTGTGCGACTCTTTTACCGGGTGTTTTGAAGGCAGATCAACATTTGCGATGAAAAAATGTGCAAACTGTAATGATCAGAGATCAGGTAGTTCTAAAATCTAATGCAAAATGGACCACTTTTGTGGTGCACCAAAAGAAGAAAATAAGTCATACAGGTTTGGAACGACATGAGTGTGAGTAAATGATGACAGAACTTACATCTTGGGCTGAACTATCCCTTTAAGTATTCAAATGGACCATACTGTATCAAAAGTAGTTTGAGTTCACTATGATGATGATGGTAGGAAGGGGCCAGGATTGGTCAGTACAGTTTGATTGACAGGAGAACAGCACAATGAAAGGACAGCTGCTGTTCTTTGGGCAGAGTCGTGGGGTTGTAAGTCTTACCTCACAGTTGGGCTCCTCTTTGGTCTTACACTCCCAGGTGTATCTGCTCATGGTTTTCTGAGGGGTGGGGGCATTAAGAGGATTATATACCTCATAAATATCATTTCCATTCAGAACGAGACAGAGATAGAGAATACAGAAAGAAAGTGACAGGGAAGGACAGACAGAAGGATAAGAAAAGGGCCCTTTGCCTAAGATCCTTCAGCGGTGAGAAGTATTCTCACACTAGAGCCATTTATCCTAGAGTTTATTTTTTATTTTATTATAATTTTTTGTTTTGCTTTATGCAAGCATCAACATTGTGGACATACATCTAGGGCCCTTTAACGTCATTAGGTTTTTGACCCTGAGGCAAAAAAATATAATCATCGTGTGCCAGACATAAAGTGATAGATGTGTGTGTGTGTGTGTTTGTGTTTTCTTTCATTTTTAGCAAAGAGTGACTATTTAAAAACAAAAATTCATATATACTGGAAAAAAAATTTTTTTTCTTTCATTCTTTTTTGGAAAAGAGATATACAAATTCTCAATGATTTCTCCTTTTGTGTTCCATGGAATAAATATGATATATGGTGAGTAAAAAGGGAGTGTAACTCTTTAAAAATGTGACCTCGAGTTGCAGTACTATATATATAATTAATTCAAAACTCTTAGGGGGAGAATAAGTTCTGAACTCAGGTCTTAAAGACATTTAAACCATGTCCCCTTTGCCCCCAAAATACTAAAAAGTAGAGATATGACTTGGTTTCACTTTGATCTGACTGATACATCCAAGCTGGAATTTACAGCAACTTTAAATGCATAGATGGTTGTATTTAACGTAGATGTCATATATATTGAGAGTTTTCAAAAATCTATATCTTATGAAATAAATATCTATTCTATTGCAAAAAAATACTGTATTTTCCATTACTTTCCACTGCAATACTGTATTTTCGAAAACACATCAGAATAATTGAAACGAAAAGAAAGCTGTGTTATGGTTATTCCACAGAAGAGAACGACGCTCGTGTTAGATCTACATCTACCCATGCGGCAGACCTGTTAGACAAGTGTTACGCCACCTATGGGCAGCAGTTTGACGTTGCATCTCAGATGTTTATCCTGTATTTTTGCTCAACACTTCATTGGTTGGTGAGATCTGGCACAGAAAGAGCCCACTCACCCTCTCATCTTTTTGAACCAGGATAAACGAGTGAAACGACAGACAGTTATATTAATGTGAAGCAATGGACAAGCAGCAGCAGACCACAGGGCCACTAGAGGTCCATGTGAAGAGTCAGACATGCAGCGGTGCAGAGGAAGAGAGAAGGGGAGCAGGGTGATGGGGGGAGGAGGGTGGCATGGGTGGGCGCTCTCAGCGGAGTCCAAGGTCTGCAATCATGGCACAATGCTTGACCCAGAGATGCTGCCATTAACTCACTCTTAAAAATCTGTCATAGTGTGATCTCTCATCATGTTTGCTGTAAACAGTGACAACACTAAGAGTGGATTTCCTTCACTTTCTAGATCTTACAAAGTTTGTTACATAGTATCTTATCTTTCCTTCAAATCAGAAAACATCTAATCTGAACACTCTTTATTCCACTGAAAAAAAAGAAAAAACCTCACAAAATGCAAATCAACCACCTATGCCACCATTACTGATATACCTTATTACACATTTTAACCTAATAACTAATTACACCTAATTACTTTTTTAAATTAATTAAATGAATTACAATTTTATAAATTAAACTAAAAAAGTATTGTATTTTGGTAATTACATTTAGTGATTTAATAAAAAGAATGAACATTAAATTATAATACAATTATTTATTAATGAATGTAATTAATATTTAATTAATAGTAAATAAATTAATAATAATTAAAAAAATGTAATCAGTAACATATTAATAAATGAAACTGTATTATAAATAAAATTTAATAAAATAATAATAATCAAAAAACAATAATTAAATTTCTGCTGTACTAATTCAATGTCTCTAGCTCCCCTTTTTTTTACAAAATCAATCAATAATACAACCACTAAAATATAAAATTATGCATGAATCATTGTAATGATTATTAATAGTAATATAAAAATATTAGTTTTAATATTAATTTATTTTTAAATATTCAAATCAATTACAAATTACAAAATTAAGATTAATATAATACAAAATTTAACAAATAAAATAATAATAAAATTTCTGCTATTCTATTTCATAAAAAAATAATAAACAAAAAAAATAATAAAAAATTTGTAATATAGTTGATAGAAAAATAAAATGAATGCAAATGATTCGGTCATTTTCAAAACATAGCTGTAATTATCATCATGTAAAATAAGAACTATACCTTGGAACCATAACATATCACAAAAAAAAAAAAAAACACAAAAAAAAACGTATAAATACACCATCATTATAGATTTAATGTCAAACATATGCAATTCTAATTTATAAAAAAATATATATATATTTGATAAAAAAGTTTAATTAAAATAATTAAATAAAAAAATAATTTTATCATTTTATAGACTCAAACTCACAACCTTTCTTACATAAAAAGATAAATATTCCTCTGAACGGTAAAATATGAATGAAAGGACCTAGAAAAATAGAATAATCTCTAGCCAAATTCCAAAAGGTCCAAATGAAATTAAACAACACTGTCGCTTGCATTTATGTTTAAAACAAATGGCCTGCATGTGTATGTGTATGTATGTGTCAGGGGAAAACATGTCTTCCAGATCTGCCTCTGTATTGATTCTTGTGTTGGATCAATAGAGCCGTTTTCCCATGAGTCTCTCAAAGCGCTGTTAAAGAGTGTGTCTATAGGCAAGACTATCTGCTCAACTATAGGACACGGCCGTGAGGATGGATAGCCGGTCGAAAAGAGGCTGACAGACACTGACAGACTCAAGCCAGCCACAGCGCCGAGCCTCACCATTAACAGAGCATCAAAAGCGATGCTTACAACAAAAAACTCCAGCTTTTTCCCCCGTTTCCCGGTTACCCTGTTGCTATGGTAACAACTGTTGCCTCAGTAACCACACTCCTATCTGAGAGCAGACCTTTACAGCAGAGAAAACGCTCCCATCTCTCTGAGCGCTGTGCACCCCCTCCCTTACCAAAGGTGACGCTCAGGGGTCCATGCAGAGAGGGGAGGGAGAGGGAGAGGAAAGAGAAAGACGAGAAACACGTTACCTGACAGATAATGTTATCATAGTAAGCCAAAGCACGGGCATGAGGGAGGTTAGGAGGGGTGTCGCAAAGTTTCCTTACATTTGGATGGGAGCCCTCAGCGATGGTGGACAACGAGAAATTATCATTGTGGTGCTCCGAGGAAGGACGGTACTTACTGCTGCGAGGATTGGGGGTGGTATAGAAATACAAGAAGACAATGGAAAATATAGGGGAAGGATATTACAATGAGGTTATGAAGGGCAGGAGAGAGAGAGAGAAAGAGAGAGAGAGCAAGAGAAAAGAGCATTAGTGTAATTCTAGGATTGCTTTGGGGGCAGAAGTTTAGACACACATTTAGTACACAACCTGTGATGCAACAGACGACAAATTCAATAAATATATCACTCTTTTTAAATATTAGAAGTGCTGGACACATTTCATCACCATAAAATGAGCTCAGATTTTGGTGTGACCACAATTTTTGCACACTGTAATATTTTCTAAGCACTTTACTGTCCATTGCACTAGTGTAAATGATGTTCATATGTTCATAGTTCTGCCTATAGTATACATACACTTTTACATAATCCATCTGTACAGTATGTTCATAGTACACCTTTCTGTATATCATGCTGATAGTATTTATAATCTGTAGATTATGTCCATAATACTTATCTGTATAGTTATTATTGTACATATTGTAGACCTTGTATATTCTGTACTTACTGCTTATTGCACTTCTGGTTAGATGCTAACTGCATTTCGTTGCCTTGTACCTTACTTGTGCAGTGACAATAAAGTTTAATCTAATCTAATCTAATCTGCCTCACGCAGTGCAACACATCTCCTTCACAAAGAGTTGATCAGGCTGTTGATCGTGGCCTGTGGAATGTTGGTCCACTCTTCTTCAATGGCTGTGCAAAGTTACTGGATATTGGCAGGAACACCTGTGCAACAGTCATGATGTCTAATCAGCATCTTGATATGCCACACCTGTGAGGTGGATGGATTATCTCGACGAAGGAGAAGTGCTCACTAACACAGATTTAGACAGATTTGTGAACAATATTTGAGAGAAATTGGCTTTTTGTGTAAAAGGAAAAAGTCTTAGATCTTTGTGTTCAGCTCATAATATATATATATATATATATATATATATATCAAGGATCAATGTCCTCTCCCTTCTCTGTTTTTGCCGTAATAAATCCCATCTCTTCCTATATGTTCGGAGTATTTGATCTTGTTTAGTGCAGAGTGAATCTGAGCACATTTACTCATAGCAGATGGAGAGGTGGGCGTCTGATGTATTCACAAGTCTCATCTGTAGAACTGCTGCTTCTCCTCTCCCTCCATCACTCACATCATCCTCTGCAGCCTGTCATAAAACTCTCTGTTTCTCCACTGGCACTTGCTCTCCTCTTTTCCTTCATCATTTTCCTTCTGTTATTTGAGGCGGATGTGTACCGTTTAATTCCTGGCCGTAGATTCCCCCCCCCCCCCCCAGGTCTCACAGCTGTATGTAGGTCAGATGGCCCCTCCTCCCCCATCGCACTGCCCTATTTTCAGCTGTAGCTTCCGTGACATCATGCAGTCTGCCCATTGCTAGCATAGTATGCTAAGCATTAGCATGCCATCCACTCACTGCTTTATTTGGTCTCTGCAGCATCCAATTAGCAGCTTTGCTATCGTAAAACTAACACTTTTCAGGGAATTAAAAATGCTGCAGATAAAAAAAAAATATGTTTTATAAAAATATATATAAAAAAATATATATAAATATTTTTTTTACAAAATTATGCACTGTTATGTTGTTTCTCTCAGTTAAAGCTTTATTGATTTATTTATTTATTTACCTTGTTGTAAAAATGCAAATAAAAGCTGGTTTAAAGGGACAGTTAATTACAAAAATGTTAATTCTGTCATCATTTAATCAACCTCATGTCGTTCCAAACTGTTTCTCATACTATGGAAGTCAATGGCTACCAGCAACTTGCGTGTTTACCAGCATTCTTTAAAATATATTCTTCATCAGAAGAAAGGCATTCATACAGTTTTGGAACAACAAACAACTTGAGGATGAATAAATGCTGACAGAACTTTTTTTTTTTTTTTTACTATTTCTTTAAGCTGGTTTTCCTGCAAGTTTTAAAAACATAAATCATAACTATTTTTACGGTGTACTGGTATATGCCTGAGGAAATCATAAGACTAAACTGTTGCTATTTATTCAGTACCACTCAGGCCAGAGTCTCACCTGCGCTTGCGCAACTTGTTATTCTCTGTCTTGAGCACATGCAGCTTCTTGGCAAAGCAAACGACGATCATGAAGAGCAGGAGCACCATGAGAGAGGAGGCCCCGATGGTGATGCACATCACCTGGAACTCCGTGATGACTGACTCGCAGCGGGCACCCTTGTGCCACATGTAGTCCTGGATGTTGCACCTGCAAGACAAAGAAAGGAAAATGTATGTAAGCCTTTTCCACCAAACCAGTAGCAGAATTTGTTGCAATGGTAAGAAGGTATTTCATTATACAATGAATAAAATTCATAACAATCCATTTAAATAAAGAAATAATGAAATACACAGGAACATCAACTGAATGTGTGTTGCATGGCCATATCTGGTATTTCCAATGTAAACAGGTTTGGTCTCAGTTGCTGTTCAGAAAACGTTACTCATATCCCTTCCATTGGCCTGATATTAGCACTCCCTAGTTCAAGGTTTTAGGGACCAGCGCAGAGCCAATGTTTCCACCTTTTCTCCAATGAAAACAACCTGGAGCACCGCTTTATTGGGATTCATTTACCAGACAATATCACACCAACATTTTCTAAATGAGCCACACCACATTAAGACACACTATTTGAATCCTTACTGGCTTTGCTTCTTTATGTAGTCTCTGGTTCCACATTAATTATTCATGGGGGCTCAGTGCATCTCATACACCAAGGGTGAGTTAAAATTCACTGCCTTCAGCATTTTTACCATTCATTTTAGCAGACAGCTGGGTGGATGACAAGTTCACTGCCTTTATCTTACCGTAAGTTTCTTCTATACTGCATTAGACTGGATTAAACACCAGTTTAGAACTTTAGAACTTGTCCCAGAAGTAAAGTCAGTGAACTAACTTCGAAGACTGTCAGGATTTGCCATTTTAAAACTCTTGTGACATTTGCCTTGAAAATCCAATAAGGCAAACCAATGTCACAATATTATGTTAAGTGTGTATGAAATTCTGCTTCCAAACAAGGCTGCAGAACGCAGGGGTTTGCATCTGGGTTTTGTCAGGAACTAAAGCACATGGGCATCTGCATCCTCTCCATCAGTTCCCTAAACTCTCCCTCCTCCATTTTGTACACATAACAAACAGGATTGAGGACAGACCAGTAAACAACATCAAAAGTGCAGACTGAAGGTTGAAATCTGATGTATTAATAAATAAATCGAATATTTTATAATTTATATATTATATAAAAACACATAGTACATGTTTTCTAATATACAGTATATATATATATATATATACAGAATATTGCTACAAGTGTGACTGCATCATATAATAATTGCTGTTAATAATATTCATTGTCTTGCTGACTACGTCTTGTATTAATTTTTCTGAAAACTCCTGTCATACGTGCACAAACTGACAGGCACCACTTATAAGCTACTACTAAATATTGAAGAAACATAATTTTCTGTAAAGTCGCTTTGTAATGATTTGTATTGTAAAAAGCGGCATACAAATAAACCTAAATTGAATTGAATATATATATATATATATATATATATATATATATATATATATATATATATATATATATATATATATAATTTTAATAATGTAACTTATTATAATTATTAAAATAATATTTTAACATGCATATATAATAAATATGGTTGAAATTTGATAATATTTTGAATATTAAACTAAATTATTATATATTATTTTCTATTATAAATTATAGAATATTTTAATTACATTATAATTTAAAGTACTATAAAATGTATCAATTATTTATTAAAAGTCTGAAAATCTGATTTCATGAACAAGTCCTAGTTGGGCAAATCATGTTAAGTGTGATCTGCACCTTGTGAAAGTAATATACAGAACTTCAGTGTGGGGTCATCAATCAGATAACCGTGGGGAAGACAGCTAAAAATAGCAGAAGGCAAGAACCTCACTGAAATAAAACACATGTATAATAAAACACAAATCTGATGATAACTGAAACATTTGCGAGAAATCAGAAACAAATGATCTGCAAAGACTGCAGCCCTGGGCTCTTTTCTCTCTCTCAACCACATCCACATATGCACACACTCAAATGTAAATATCTATAATGCTTGGAATCATGGTGGTCATGGGAGGGGGTCTGAGGTTTCACTCCTTTTCACTAAAGCATCCTGTATGCCCCTTTTGCCTGCGCCAACCCAGAGCGAGATGAAGAACAGGGTTGGCACAGCGCCACTGAGGGCATTCAATCCCAGTAGGGAGAGGTGACGGGAGCATTGATGTGAGCGTGCATTTAAATGCTTCCTTACAGTCAGCTGTAATTCAGCCCCTCAGCTGTTTCTCATCCACCCTCCCAGGTCTCAACACTCTCTTAATCATGTTTCTTCAGCAAAACTTTGCATGCTATCTAAATTACATTCTACACCCATCCTCTTGCCTGTTTTCCAACCCAACCCAGTTCTCTGGGCTTTTAGTCAAGATCTTCCTTTTTTCTTACAATCTTCTGTTCGTGTTTTATCTCATCTCTGTCTCTCTCTCTCTCTCATGTTTCTAGCTGCAAAACCTTGGGACTGCGTCAGTAGTCAAAAATGTTATGCAATCAATCATATTCATCTCATGTAAGCTGTCGTCTCAAACAGAGCCTACAGCAACGAACCTATTTAACCGATATTAAAATTATGTAAAATAAAGCTAAATAAAAGCAACTGCAACTGACAGGCTAAGTGCAACTGATAGGTTCAGTGAGTTTGTGTGTTTGATTCACAGACCAGATTACAAAACACAAGTCACCAGGATACTTAAAGGCATAGTGCACCCAAAATTTAATATTCTGTCATCATTTATTCAATCTCATGGTGTGAGTTTCTTTTTTCTGTGGCTTTAACTCCAGTAATCTTTCTTTTATTTATATCTTATTTATATCTTAGAAAAATCATACATTTTTTCATGCACTTCTCATCATGTGTATTTATACGAAATTACCACCTTAAAAATAGTTCGTATTAAATTATGTTTTCCTGTGAGATCGGTTTTATGAACCCCAGTTAACTCTTGATTTCAGATTTTCCACACATAACACCAGATAACGATGGAAGCCCGTTTCCCCCACTAAATATATATCTTTTTAAAAAGGTAATTGTGATGTTTCATCACACAATTCAGACTTTTTTCTCACAACTGCGAGTTATAAAGTAAGATTTGTGTGATATAAAGTCACAAGTGTGAGTTATAATGTCAGAATTGCGAGTTCTAAACTAGCAATTGTAAGAAAATAGTTACTTTTTCCATATTGGAATTTATAATTCGCAATTGCGTGTTGGTCTAAACTAGATGAGGGTTAATCTCGGTGTATAAATATGGGCATTTTATGAAGCTGTCGTGGACAGATGGTCCGGCTAAGACTGTGTTTGTGTGTACATGTTTGTGTTGCATGGAGTGCTGAGATGGATGAATGCCAAACATCCCCAGCTGAGCAGTAGCAAGCAGTAGATGAAACAGATGTTACTCCATCACTAATATCTCTCTTAAGACCAAACCTCCTTTTGTTCCCCTCCATTTCACCAATTCTCTCTTTTTCCCTTCTCTGCTATTTCCTAATCTTTCAAGAACAACAAATACAGACAGTTTTGCCTATATGTTGTGATAAAAATGTCAAGACACCTTCTTTGTTGTAATAAATATACAAAAGGGTGGTTACACATATTTTGTTTTATAAACTGCTACAAAATCATTGAAAAAGATGCAAACTAAGTTCTTATGATCAATGAAAATTTAAGACAGGGGGATCTAGTTGTACCTTTGAACAGACAACATAATCTCATGGTAATTCATAACTATTTTATGTTTTTGTGAATTGGTGGCTAATTTGTATATTCAATTCAATTCAAGTTTATTTGTATAGTGCTCTTTATGATACAAATCACTGCAAAGCAACTTTACAGAAAATTAAGTTTCTACAATATTTAGTAGTAGCTTAAAAAAATATATAAAAACATATGATGTCATTCATACTTTTCATACAATCTGCTTGCGCCCCAGTGACACAGATGTTTAGGTTTCTAAAAATCATACGTTTTCATTCTTTTCAATACAATAAATAACACAAAATCACCTTTTAAAATATTTTTCTGTTGAGACTTGGCTGGAAAATCCAAATCACTCTTGATTTCAAATTTTCCACAGACATGAATTAATAACTCAAATTAACAAATTCATAGCGATTTATACAAGTATACCATTAACCATATATAGAAAATCTCAACTGCTCGATTGTTGTATAATCATAAAATTGAAACTATATTATTGCTCAGTGATATATTAAAACCTGGATATAAACTGCCTGATTTTCTTTTTTTATTTTGTAGCAAAACAACTAAATTATAGCCCAGCTGTTTATATAAAGGATGTCCAACTTTATCTGCATACAGTATACCTCTCAGCTGTTTGATTACTTGTATAATTGTAAAATGTAAACTGTTATTTTAATAATAAGTAGTATCCCCAACACTGTAAACTGTAAAGTCATGTTTTCTAAAAACATTAAAGTCTACATGTCCTCTGTGCCTAGCATGGGAGGTTTGAATCAGACAAGAACAAACTTTTCAGACACAAAAAGTGATGAGAAAAACTGATGCAAACAGTAAATAGATTTAGCTTGAATATTTCATAAACTCAACCAAAAACACAATTTTTGTGGAGCCTGACTTGCTTAATCTGTTTCCATACTGGCACACTGAGCAGAAGTCTGACTCACACTTTCTCTAAACTCCACATATCTCTCTGAACTCTCTCAATTTGTTTTCCGTGTCCTCCTGTGGATGACTAACACCCCATAGGAAGGAAAATCACATGTGAAATATCTTTAACATCTCAGTTGTTTATTCTAGACAGCAAAAAAAAAAAAAAAAGTAAATAGAAAAGATCTTAAAAATATGAATGAGACAGTTGAGGAGATGTAGGCGGCATTTTTTTGACTTGCGCTTCCTACTTCCTCCGTCTTACACTTTCAAAACTTGATTGGCTCATTGCAGCTTGT
Source organism: Carassius gibelio (assembly GCF_023724105.1). NCBI lineage: Eukaryota > Metazoa > Chordata > Actinopteri > Cypriniformes > Cyprinidae > Carassius > Carassius gibelio. Next base: position 5,671,707 of record NC_068386.1, on the reverse strand, counting down.
CTGTGCACTTACCCAAAGGCTGGAAAACTTTATTACAAACTAAATATGTGATTGATTGCGTCTTTGAACAATCTTTTAATTTATTTATATTTTTATTTTAGAAGAAACATCTGAGATAAAGTTAATACTTAATATATGCACTACTGTACTGTTCTTAAGTTTTTGTTTAAGCCTATTGTTAAATTTTTCTACAGTATACAGTATACACCTAATATTGTTAAATATTACAACTTTCACTGTTTTTGGTTTAGTTCTGTTAAAACATATATATTCAATCAATTAATTGTATTATTGTAATTTATTCCTGTGATATCAAAGCTGAATTTTAGCCATTAGCCTTCGGTGTCACATGATCCTTCAGAAATCCTTCTAATATGCTGAAGTGATCCTCTGGGATGTTGACAAAGTTTCACGGACTCAAAGCACAGCTAAAAACATGTTTTGTAACTGAAATGAAAGCCCAGCTGTCATATGTCTGCACATACTTATAGAGAGCTCTCGTCAGATCACTAAAAGATAGGTGCATGCGCAAGGGAGGGTAAATGACGGAGCGCTGAAAAGATGTCTGAGCCATTAACATTCATCCTCTAATAAGACTACAGTGGTGAATAAATCAGTGTGTTCAGATGAGCCTCATATAAACAAAGCCAACATGGCACACAGCTGCCCAGAGCTCCACTGACCCACTTTGACTAGGCCTGTTTTGGGGAGTCAGTAAGGGTAACCGGTCCCAAAGGGGGGGTTACTGGTAGGGAATGTGTCTGTTTACATTGCAAGTACATGAGCATGGGGAGGAATCACATTTGAAGGCATTTAGCAGATGCTGTAATTCAGAGTGACTGAAGATGTAATCAATTACTCTGGTAATTATGATGACTAGGTGAGAGGAGTATCTGGGAGTAAGTTTTCAGCAAGATCATTTTCTATGAGCACAGACTGCTCATATCATGTTACAACGGTATGATTTTAGGGGGGAAAGGGAGAGAAGAAAGATTTTTAATCTAGCACACATGGCAGACGGACAATTGATTCCCCTAAACAGGAACGGGATTAAATGGAGAGCAAATGGAGATCTATTTTTCCTGATCCATAGAAATAGATCTCAACAATGCCTCAAACTGTGCTCAATCATCAATCAAAAACCACAGGTTTCAATATGTACACTCTTAAAAATAAAGGTTCTTTTTTGGCATCTATGGTTCCATGAAGAACCTTTAACATTCACAGAAACTTTACATTCCAGAAAGGCTCTTTTTAAAATGTTCTTCTCACAAAAAAAAAAAGAAAAAGAAGAAGAAGAAGTAAGTTATGTTCACCAAAAGGTTCTTTGGGGAACCAAACATGGTTCTACTTTGCAATCACTGAAAAAATGGAACTTTCAATTTTAAGAGTGTACTTAAATGTTTATCAAATTCTCACAAAATCAAATGATCTATTCTATCCAGATTTATATATATATATATATATTTACTCATGGATATAGCTCTATACTTATCACATACTTCATATAAACCATCTTATACATATAACTCTCAAGAGCTATGAAAGACCAACCTCTGAGCAATAAAATGTTCCTCTAGAAATGGAATACATCAGAATCAGTGTAAGTACATCTGAGATTTAATCTAACTGCTAACCATGACCTCTTAGCTGATGTAAAGGTTGGGGTTGCAGTCAGGGTCATCAAATCCAAGAAGAGAGAGGGGAGAGAGATTTATCACCATAAATAAGTTGTTAATGGGCACTGGCCAGAAGGGGATTGTTTCAGATCTTAATCACAGCATGAATTATGACCTCTGGATGACAGGAAGACATTGTGGAGGGAAAATTGCACTAAATTTTACATTTCTGCAGTATTGAGAGCAATCATGAGATTGTAATTTATCCTTGGAATACCCCAATAAAACCCCAAAATATCATCAGTATGTGACTTTCATATAAAAAATCTGATAGTTGCTTTTCAGGAAGCAGTGAGTTTAGCTCTCAAGCATCCACCCCTGTTTTGACCTAATCTACCCTTGAACAAGCTGAATTTCATATCTCTTCATACTTATTTTCAGCTTAAACATAATCCTCATGATGACCTCTTTATAGCGGCAGTCACCGGCCCTGCGTTTGTTTTCATGGTAAATGTATTTGTAGTGATAGTAAAGTTAACAACCCAAAGTTATTGTCATTTTTTTTTTAATTGGACTTCTTAATATTTTTCTAGCAAAAGATAGAGTTGTAGGCAAGACAGAGGAAAACAAAGCAGGTTTCATAACATACATTTGTCTGCCTATACTATTGTAAATGTGGGTCACATGTTTGGGCAAAAACAGTTGTGCTCAAAATAATCTGGCAGGGAGATGGAAGTTTCCTAATAAACTTTCCTCATAAAGAATCTGGGAAAACATGTGGTACTTTCTGCTACACAGCACTCGGCCTGTCCTTGTGCGAGTCCTTAGTTCCCCTCATGACCAAATGTGCCACAAGGAGAGTTGATCTTCTAGGGGGTTCCCTCGGTTTTGTTTTTTAAAATTTATAACTACATTACTACAATTCCCAAAGAAAAGGCCAGTGGTGTCTGATTATGCAAAAGCTGCCATCATCATACTAGGATGTCAGAATTCAGATTGGCTCCCCTTTAATTTGTGAATTTGAATGGAATTGACCACATCCCACAGGGAGTTGAATCGGAATGGCATTCTCAATTCAATTCTGAATGGCACATAACCCTGCTGCTAAGGTCCTCTGAACGCTAGATATGGCTTGAGAATTTCAATGTAAATCTATACCTGACCGACGTCAGCGTTTGGTTAATGTGAATGCTGTGTTCTGATCTCGGGTACCCCCCTGCGAAACATACCTGAGTCCGCCCAAAAAAAGGGTTGTCTGGGATATGGTTCATGCGAACTCTGGTAAGGTTGGCCTCTGGTGTGAACGTAATCATTAAATGGACGCTGAGGTTTTTTAGGTTGGGTAGAATCAGCAATCTATGAGCCAGTTTGTTTTCAGACATCCATGGCTGCAATATGTCGTTTTGTCCACCAACTAGCAACCCGGGGTGTCGAAATAATATTTGGTAAATTGGCAGTGAGCGGAATCATGCAGACCAAAACAAAACAGACATTCTGACAAGGAAAGCACATTTCAAAATAGAATAACTGGCTATAGCATTGTAATTGAACTTACCATGTTTCCTAAATATTTATAAAAATATTATGGTATTTTTATGGTTTTTAGTACAGTCAGAAAATTACATACAGCACATTTTATAGCAATTTTTGGCAAAGTGCATAACCTTTATCTTCTAAGTGCTTACCTGCAGAACATTTGGGTTCCTTCCATAACATAGCACTGGCCCCCATTAAGGCAGTAGTTGGGCTGCAGGTCACATGGGGACTTGCAGGAGCCATTGGTGCGGACAAAGCCCTGACGACACTCTGAGCCACTGACTGGGTCGACCACACCGGGGGGAGCCTGGGGGCCTTCGACCACAGTGGCTCCTTTGGGGAACTTGAAAACGGTGTTCGAGGGCAATCGAGTAGTGGAGATGTCATCATCGTAAGAGTCAGTAGTGCTGCTGTAGGGGTAATCATCAGCAGTGGGAGGCACACCGTCATCATAGGGGGTCGTGTAGTCATAGTTCTCGGGCATGGACCAGGAGGTGGGGTCACGGCCCTGAAGCTCATGGGGGGAAAGAGTCGGTCGGCCAAGGTTCTTGCGGTGGGATCCAGAGTCGAAGAAATCTACAGTGACGTCAGGCGGGGAAGGGGAATGAGTTGGGGATGGGGTTGTGGGAGAGGTCTCATGGTCGAGGTCAAACACAGTGGTCTCTATGTCTCCTTTAGCATCCTGCCAGGATGACAGTGTAGACACTTGCTGTCTCACTTCCTCTTCCTCTTCTGTTTTCTGTTCTTCTTCATCCTTGATGGAGGTAACATGCTCCTTCGCGAAGGAGGTATCGACAGGCAAGAGTTCATTTTCTGCAGAGTCGAAGTTGTTATCTGGGCTTGCCACAGTAGTTGTGGCTCCCTCACTGGAAGTTGGAGTTCCAGGGGTTGGCGAGGAGGCCTCTTCCAGCAAGCCACTGCCTGCTTCTTCATCTCTAAACTTTTTTCCGGTGCGAGTGAGGTCTAAGGAGTTGGACAAGTTGGTGAAATGTGACACCTCCTCTATCTTCTCCTTCTTATCCCCGGTAGACAAGGAGGTCACATTAACAGCACTATCTACTTCAGTTTCATTTCCCACCACAGAGTTACCTGTTGAAAGGAGGATATTACAGTTAGGAGAACTCAACGAATCAATGAAAACATGCATTCATTCAAAAAGCCACTGGTAACTCTTTTGGTAACTTAATTATTTGCTATTTCCTTCTCAGTGGTAGGTTTTTCAGTGGCTTTAAAGATGCTGTATGCAGGATTGACACTGGTTGAACTAGGTATTGCAGTCTAAATTCAAAATATTGGAGAGGGTTTTTTTCACCCAGCCCCTCCTCCTCAGATTTGACACACACGCAGACACCAACAAGAACGAGCGCACTTGACGAAGAATGAAATTAAATACGCTGTTTTCTGCCAAAATAAAATTGGGTAAACTGGCAGGGGGTGGTTTCACAAACCAAAACAAAGACTGACATTCCGGCCTGGAACGCACATTTTCAAAGGAGAATAGCTGACTGTAGCATTGTTTTTCAGATAAACAATTATGTTAACTTAGTTTCTTAAATATCTGCAAACATATTATGGTATTTTTATTTTATTTATACCTTTAGTAGAGTCCAAAACTTACATATAGCACCTTTAAAAATCTTCTTTAACAAGCCTTGAGATTAGGTGCAATTATTTTACTAATGTATATGGTTCTCAAAGACAGGATTAGGGATTATGAATAGATTCATAGTGGCTCCCGGAGGAGCAAAAACTAGCTGAAGAGACACACACCATATCTGCATAAAGCATGGATACTGCCAGTGAAGTAATGGTCAGCCAAAAGTATGGTCATCTCTTTCCAAACTAATATAGTAAGGAAGCAGGCCTTCTTTTCTCATTGTCCAACAGTCCCACAGACCTCAATACAGCTTTAAGTGCGATTCATTATGATTAAATTATTTTATATGGTTTCAGAACTTGACATTTAGTCACTGGGAAATATTGATATGAATAGAGATTCTGCAGCTGTGGACTAAAAGCTCAAAAATATGTTGCGGCTTCCACGACACAGGAAATTGTGTGCATTTCTGGAACGGCAATAGTGTATTTTGTGAACAAGTATTTGGGCTCATGCAGCTAACAGTGTGTTTTAAAACACAGAGGATCTGTGATCTATTGTCTATTGTAAAGAGTAAAAGTCCAAGCAAACTTACATGCCAGTCTATCTTTCTTTAAGACCCTTGTTTCCAAAGATGGCTGATTTGCATTGATTCTCCTTTGCCATTATCCGACCTCTCTAGCAATGAAAAGTTTATTTACATCTGTAAGGCCAGGACATTTTTGTTCCAAGAGCATCTGTGTTTTTCTTTTAAATCCAGTTACTAATAAAGAAATAAACTGAGTATAGTCAGAGAAATATAACGTGTGACAGTAGAGACTAAGGTCTTCGGCACAGAGATGCTCCCCAGAAAAAAAAATTGTGTTCCAAAAATGGCCAGATGTGCATGGTCTGGATTTTATTAGTGAGCGTGGATCCCTATGAAAGATAATAAGATGAATTTGATACAGCTCCTTTGTGGTAACATTAGTCTCTGCATTCGTGCAAGATTAACATGCCTTTTAAGCACAGATGTCAAATCAATATTCAGGCATAAACACCAAACACTAAACAACAAAGAGGAAACATAATTCAAGCTTTGTATGTTTAGAACAGAAAAGCACATGAAATTGGATATTTAGAGACCTTGTTGTAATTGTAAAAATAAAATAAAAAATACAAATAATAATTGTCAAATAGTTTTTTCAGTTTATAATAACTGTTTTCTACTTTATTATATTTTAAAATGTCATTTACTACTGTGATGGCAGATCTGAATTTTCATCTCCCATAACTCTAGTCTTCAGTGTCACATGATCCTTCAGAAATTTGATTTGAAATTGAATCTGAAAAAAACTGATTTGAAAAACTAAAGGTACTACTATGAAAACACTATGTAGACAAATATCTTTAGCTTTTTTTTATGCACAGCATAAAAAATTAATCCTATGTTTATTTTAGTACGAAATATAATGATTTATACAGGAAGACATGAACAATCTAAATATAAATCAGATGTGTAATAAAATTCATGATCTCTACTGTACGTTCAAAGAAAGTGTTTTGCACCATTAACACAGCCAATGCAAAGTAATTCAGCTCTCATTTAAGTATAGCAAAATCATATTTGCAGTTTAGTGTATCTGCTTAATTGTATAATGGTGTTTTAGAGTGACTCATGTATAGAGCAGCCAGTGATTAAATTTGGGATAAAAAAAAACAATAAACAAACTGTGGTGTGGAAGATCTGAATTTGATAAGCGAGGACAGTTAATGCACAGCATCCTTCAATCGCAAACGCGTGTCATGGATACTTGACGCTAACCTAATCAGGAACAGGATTTTCAGATATGCTTTTAGGTATCTCCTTTTCCTGTAACAGAATATGTCGAGTCGGTAAAACAGTTAAGAATTTGTTTCGTAGAAGTAAGAACTTTTGACACCAGCTGGAATGCTGGTTTTGCAGATTTTGTGGGTTACATAGCCAGATCTGGGTCAGATCTGGGTCAACCACGGCATTATCAAAGATCTCCTGCCATACTATGCTTCTCCCAGACGGGACGCAGTACAGAAGCGAGGAAACGGGGGCCCCAGGCAAAGCTGACACAAAAAGGTCCTTGTGTTTCCCCTTTTCTCTCAGATGGCCAAATCTTGTTACATAATACTCAGTTACCCCTTTTCTACCAGGCACTCCAATGCAGCCCAGAGGGGAGGAGGTAATTTGGGGTTTGCCGCTTGTTTGGTGGCCAGGCTGGGAGGAATAATGGCCATGGGATCTTAGTTGCATGACTTTGGGGAGATGCCAAGCTCGTTGTTTGTGCAGGTCTGTAGACACTGAAGGGAGGACAGTAAAGAGCAATGACAGCTTGTCTGTACCTCAGATGGTTTTCTGATGGCAGGCTGCCCGAGCAAAAACTGTGGGAGGTACAACCATGGACCCAACAGCTTCATTCAACGTTTTTCTGTCATCTTCTATCATGATCATATCTTACAATAGGTCTGTTGTTTAAAGTCAACTTATTTCTAATAAAAAATTAGTGCTGGACCATCAAGATCAATTTTATCCATCAATTTACTGGATCATGGAAAGTGGTGGTTAGGCATATCTTTTTTTTCCAAGAATAAAATGGAATATTAACAATAAAATGTGGAAAATTTATGTAGAGCCTTTATAACGGCATACCTCCAGAACTTTGCAAAAAAATAATATATGCAAAAAATTAATAACAGATAGGGAGCAAATTGATGCAATGGGGTGGAAAACGTTCAGGAAAAAAAAGAAACTCATCGGTTTTGTCAACACAAAAAATGTCTCTATTCAATAGGCTTTTCAGAAATTCCATAGTTTATAAAAACACAGGATTCCATCCCTCCATGGAATATTTAACCTTGACTAATTCTGCAGAGGTATTAACACTCAGATCTTTTGACCTTGAGACATAATCAGACAGCTGCCACTGGACGTCTCTCCACCTCCCGTTGCATAAATCGTTTCATTTCTACCCTCAACAGGTGGTTGGATGGAGGAGGGATGTGTTGCCATGGGAACCAGCTTTCCTTCACTGTGCAGAGTGAATGCAACGATGGAGCTCAAATGTGCTGTGTGAAAAACCATCGTCAAATTAATAATAATATTTGACACTACATGATAGATACATTAGGGGTGGGGTGATCAGTTTCTGATGAAACAAAATGGCAGCAGCCCACATCAACACAGCACATCTTTATAATTCTCTCCCTTTACTCTAATTGCATTTCATTCATTAATTAAAAGGCAATGAAGACCCAGTCAATTAAAACAAATGAATCCTATCACCAATAATGGCGATAATGTTATTTGTCCTCCTCATGTTCTTACTCTGAAAACGGACTGCAGTGACTTTCTTTGGCAGCAAAAGATTGTGAATGAATGCAAATCTGATTAAGCTCGCCTAAAGCCATCCAAAACATGCAAGTTGCAACAAAATCCAGCCGAAAAGCTATATATTCAATTTTATTTTATTTTTTTACTATTTTTCACAAGAAGACTTAATACTTAACTGCAACCTGTAATTTAAGAAGCTATATAGATGACATCATACTCCTGAAACAAAGAACATGTACTGCATTGAAATTTTAACTAAAACTGCACATCTTGCTCATTTGGGAATGATAGCCTAGATTCAGAATGATGGATTCCATTTGAAGGGAGTGATAAATATGATTGCATACAGCATTCATCATTACCTCGATCGAGTGATGGTTTAATGCATCTTGATATCTTCCTCTAAATCTCAAGGGAATTGGGAATCCAGTGTTCAATGCTTTGGATTGATGAACAGTAACAGGTGGCACATACATATTGATAAAACTACAATTAATCATGCATGGGTCATTTAATAAAAAAAAAGGTATTACAATTATATGAAAAACAAAACAGATTTACATGAGTTGACACCAGAGCAGTTATTTTACATAATAAAAGAACATGATACATGCATGATACAGACTAAGCATTATGGTCCGATCGGAAAGATGTGGCAGGCAACACCTTTTTTTCCTCTGCCAGCAGCAGAATCTCTCTGCACAGAAAATGGCAAGTGTCTCCACTGGACTCTTGAGACAATAAGAAGGCGATTCAGCAAATACAGATCAGAGCATTGAAAGCAAATACAAGATCAAATCAGTTACTGGTACAAATCAAATTTTCCTGCAGGTTACACCACGCTAGTAATGACCTAATGGATTGGAAAAGGCTGTCTATGATGGCCAGAGCCACTCTTGATCTACCCACATTACCATTTAGACCACAATTGAAAAAAATAAAATTAAATCCATTTACATGGAAGGGAGAAAGTGAACCGATCTAAAATCAAAAGCAGGTTCATGCATGAAGCTAACAAAGGGCATGGCCACCAGTGACATCATTTTTACCTGAATGAGACCAAGACCACACTGGCCGCCATCACTGCAGCTTTAACAAAGGTGTAAAGCTGATGTAGTGCAGCTTTGGGAATCAGGTTAAAGATGTCATAAAAACCCCAATTGTCATCTATTTTCATATTCCTATTAACAGATTCAAGAAGACACCATATTTTCCCAATCCTGTTGCTGGGCGAAACTGAGCATCCAACTAGGTGGACAGTGGACATTCTAACCATCAATGATCAGTAGAATTATACAATAGGTTTTAAATAATTTCATGCTTATTTAAATTCTAAATAAGTTATTTATATAAGGACAGCGCGCGTTAATGTGATCATCCCTAATGCTCAGTGATCTATCGGAATTTTAAACACACCACCGCTCAAGGAAACCGTTGCTCCCATTGGGTTGGTCCTCCATCCTTTGGCAATCTCAGAAGGAGGAGAACGACACCATCTCTGGAATTACCCAAGTGGCTAACCGTGACAACTATAAAGACATTCTTGTTCCGTGCGCAAAATCAAACTACACACATAAACAGTGTGATTTGCCGAGCGTGAATGTCCGAGAATAAATTATTTCGCGCATTAATCCTGCCTTTGTGAACCTCCATCATTGCCATAGTGACAACAGCTGCTCTGTAGAGTAATCACAGCGCAGTAACTCTACACTACTTACTACTACCACTACTACTACGACTGCATCAAACAGCCATATGGAATGAGGAATTTGCACATTATTTAAGGTCATTATTAATATCCAGAATGGTTGCAAATTGCTTGCAGATGTTTTCTGTAGTGTCCCTTACTTTTACTTAATGAGGTGCATTTTGGACGAAGTCCCAAATTTTCCAGTTCGACATTTAACCTATATTTCCACGGCGCTGGTCCAGGCACCTCATCATCATCATCATCATCATCAGCAGCAGCAGCAGCAGCAGCAGCAGCAGCAGCCGGCGCGCAGTCATGACTTACCCACAGCAAAACCCAGCAGCAGCTGCACTACTGACCGACATTCTCATTTTGTGATGCTGTTCTGTCATGCCTCCTCGTGTTCGTGCTACTGAGTCTTAACTATCAGCTGATTTTATATGCATGTGAAAAATCTTACCATGTGCAAACAGCGGTGTCAAGAAGACAAGCAGAAGGACAGAGAGCATCGGCACGCTCCAGCATCTCAAACACGACCTCATCTCTTTTCGGTTCATACTTGCGTGTAACTAAGAAATTTTAACAGAGGAAAAAATTCTACAACCCGTTGGAAACAAAATGCGTTCAAGACGAGAAGTAAATCCTAGATGTGTTTTGTCCAATCTGTTATATGGTGTCTCCTCTGCGCGTCTCCATGTCCACTTCTTTTGTGAGGTGTCTTCACTGGTCGTATTTGTTAACTTCTATTTTTTCCAATGCGATGGAATTTGTTCCTTTATGGTCCCATTGCCACAGACAAATTGCAAGCCGGTGATCTTGCTAAGAAGCGGGAGGACGGACGGACGGCGCTGCGCGGGCACGGCCGAACCAATCGGGTTCTGAATCCAAATCGACGCGCGTCCACTTGGAGAGAAGCGATTCTAAGCGTTCTCACAGTATGAGAGGGAAAATGATTTCGGCTCCCACTGTCTCCCCACCCCCTCTTCTCCCTAACCCCTCCCCAAGTTCTTACTCCTTTCTATAGTGTTCAACTACTGACAGACACAAACACAGTCCTCCATTGTACAAGCGCGACTTGGCTTTGCTCATCCAATGGGTTTTAACTTGGATAGTTGGAAACGATGTGGATCTTGCTGTTTGTCTTTCATATTCAAAGCTTTGTTTATTATATTCAAATTAGAAAAAATACTTATGTACAATATGTATGTTATTATTATTTTTTTACTTTATAAAAAAGTGTGTAGCTTTGGATAAAAGCGTCTGCTAAATGCATAAATGTATTTATAAAATTTATAAATATATCCAAAATATACAATAACATATGCAATTATTATTATAATTATTATTTAACTGATTGAATATTAAAGACTAAGTCACTTAATAATACATTTTTAGATATGAAAGAATTTAACTATAATAACAATAGCATTTTTTTTGATAGATAGATAAAAAGACAGACAGACAGACAGAAAGATAGATAGATAGGTGCAGGGACATGCAGATTTCAGTAATGAATTGAATCCATTTAAAAGTAGATAAAAGGCTGGAGGAGATGCATGTGTTATCTAGGGCTGTGATATGGTGCAGATTGGTTTTGGGTTGATGGATTAAGGCGAGGAGAATGGGACAATAAAGCAGAGGAGGGGCAGGAGGCATGCGATACACTCCTCTGGCTGTGGTGATGAATGCATGACGGCTGGAGGTGTCGGTGGGGGTCGGCGGCATTCTTCCACATAGCACCATTGAGAAAAACAAGAGACCAGCAACAGTTAGTTTACCAGTGCCTTGGGTTTGAGGTTTATGTGTGTGTGTGTTAATAGAGCTCATTTTGCCCAAGGTTGAAATTTCTCTCGTGTTTAGAAAAATAACTAATGCTATCAGCAAAAAAGGAAGAAGAGCACAACATTAATTGTATCATCAAGAAGTGATAGATTGCCAGACTGTTCTTCTGTAACATAATGGAACAAATTAACCATAATGCCATCACTTTACAAATACAGAAAGTTTCATCTAAACCTATTCAGCTATCACAAGTTTGATAACGCTGGAGTTGTTCAATATGTTTACGAAAAAAAGCTCCTCTGTGTGTTTTGTTCTTATTGTAATGTACAGTGACAAATTGTTCTGTCGTTTTCTTTGAATTGGACATAATCACAATTCATTTCAGCATGCGACAATGCCAGATCACATTATTTGGTCAGTTATGTCACTCTTCTCAAGAAAAACACTTTAAAATCAACAGAAAGTTCCACCGGGGGGCTTTTCTTTTTTCTTTTTACACTTGCTGAATCTAAAGGGGTCTTATACTGTAACACTGCAATCATATTTCAAACAGTATATATGATTTTCCTCTGGTCACTGAATTGTCAGGACAGCATTATTGTAATGAGTTTTTACAATAGTAATAGAGAGACAGCAACAAAAAACATTATAAATATATCTAAAATAAATGCAAATATATAAAACACTTTATGATATATGATAAATTATTCTTAACACAATCTTAACTGATAATGGTCCATAAAAAGTATAATAACTGACATTCTCCCACTATGGACTCATTAACCCTGTCCTTACACCTCCTTCTCCCCCTACTGGTTCCCACACTGCTCTCTGAGTGCAAGATTTGGGTTTTGGCCAAAAGGTTCAGCTTCAAAGGGACTGTGTTTAAAGGGACACAATTCTTCTTCATCACCATTTCAACACTTACTCACTCTCATGTCATTCCAGATATGACTTTCTCCAGTGGAAGAAAAAAGCAGAAATTCTGATGCCCTGGTCACTCTTTTCCATACACCTGTCGTAGATATTGACTCACTTTTAAACTTTAATAAGCAACATGCATACTTTTTTCTCTGTTGTAAATAGCACTGCACTTCTGAAGTAAAATAAATAAATAGATACATTTTAGATGATATAAACACACATTCACACATGCACACAGATTATATAATGTTTAGGTTTTAAATGTAATACATTTTATATTTATTATAAGAATACAAAAATGATATATAACAGTAAAAATACACAGCTAAGTAGGAGTTTAAATTGTTTCGGAAAGAAGTCTCAGTAACACTTAAGTTATAGGGACCAATTCTCATTGACTACTTTATATTATCATGTCTATTATTAACATATTTTCTTTATTTTCTATTTTAATATATTTTCAAATATAATTTATTCCTGTGTTGGCATCCCACGATCCTTCAGACATTAATATTTTAATGTTAATTAATTTTAACTGAATGTTTTTGTAGAAACATGGATACATTTTTAAGGATTCAATGATAATTCTAAAGTTCAAAAGAAAAGCATTTATTTAAAAGAGAAATCTTCTGTAACATTATAAAAGTATTTCCTTTCTCTTTTGATCAGACTGTTACTCACGTTTTTGAACATAGAATTTATAGTGCACGATCCAAACTTAAATTTTTATAATTCATGAATGAAAACATTTTGTAACATGATATTGATGTACCGTTTACATGGCAATGTCTGATTTTAAAATGGGTTTTAAAGGATGAATTTTGAGATTTTAAGTTTTCAGTCAACATATCATTTCTGATGAATTGTAAAATGTGACAGAGAAAAAGGCAACAAAGAAGTCTTTTTTTTTTAAAACAAAGGTCAAAACTCTTGCAAGAGGGTGCACTCTTGTCATAAATTAATCTATAACTTTTCCTACATAATTTATAACAACAAACATTGGTAAAATATATATTTGGGAGTCTTAGACCTTTCCAACGATATATAGTTGGTCAAGATTAGATTAGATTTAATTATAATATAGTGAAGTAAATGTAGGCGTCCCATACTGTATATGGGTGACAGTTAAAGGGTTAAAATGTTAATTTCATCCCAGAAAAAAAAAAATTAGATGATATAAACACATAAAAAAGTTTCTTTTATTGGACTCATAGGAAAACTACCATTATTATGTATAGGATTTAAAATATAGTCACAAAGGAATTGCCTATTAAAAATGAACTAGAAAAAAAAAGTTAATTGAGACAAGCTTTAAGTTTGAATAAAGTTTGAAACGTTTTTAAAAGTTTCAAAAGTTTGACCGTTTGAAATAGTTTGGAGTGTAAATTAGTTTTAAAGCTTAAAGCTTGACATTTTGATGGAAATAAAGTAACATGTCACATTAATAAATAAGAATTATTAGAATGGAAGCTTAAATGAGTTCATATGGCTTAGAAATATTGCTAAGGTATTCTGGAGGGTGTTGCTATGGTACTCTGGGTGGCTGCTAGGTTAGTTTGGACGGTTGCTGGAGTTTTGCTATTGAGTTATAAATTAGAGAGACAGAAGGACAGATTTCATCTGAGAAAAAAATCATAAAACAGCATCTGTTTTCCTGCTGAATATACACAGATGATCAGGTTATGAATGAATGTTGAATAGGTTTCTTTTATTGGACTCATGAGGAATCACTATTATTAATAAGGTTATGTATAAAAATAGTCACAGAGGAATTGGCTATTAAATATGAATGATACTGATTATACATCTGTGTGAAAGGTTAAGGGCAGTGCACTGATCAAGCTGAACACAGATGAGATTTGTTTGTTAAACCTTATTCAGTTCTAAAAAATGCTGCTTTTTTCTTTCTTTTTTAAAAAAAAAGATAGTAGGATTGTGTTCGGTTTTAATGTATAGGTGAAGATGTTTAGTTTAGGATGGTCTGAAAGCCTCAAACAGCCTATTTGTAATTGATGATACTTTATTGACTGGGCGAAGTGAAAAAGCAGTGAAGAACAAGGCCCCTTGATGAGCACCGCTGGCACTACACCTTCAATCCCTTTTCTTCTTTCAAAGCTAAAACACCCCACTGAGAAAACACACAACCACACATCTAGACACAAAAATATCAGGTAGTTCACTTTGTCCTTGGACTTGTTGAAAGCTGTAACCACTACACAAACAAACAGATGTCCTCAAAAAACAAAAACAAAAAAGAAACACTATGCTTTTTTTTCTTTTTTTTTACTATGCTTAACCCGTAATGCAATAATAAAATAATAATAACACAATAATGACTTGGGCAGACAATGAAAAATATTAAGGTTAAATATCTATCATAATTAATCCTTTCATCTCTTTAGCTTGATAGTGCTATTATGATAGATGTACCTTCAATTGGAACAAGACATGGAACATATTTAATCATAAAAATAACAAACAGTTCCCCCAAGTACAATAATGTGCCCAGAACTGAGAGATCCAAAATAAAGTTCACTTTAAAAAAAATAGTTAATACCCGAAACTAGTTGTTGATGACATATTTAAATGAGTATCAGAGTTGTGGTGCAAGAAATCAAAGGGAAGAGGTACATCTTGATTCATTCGGATTCCCAGATCGTGCACAAAAAAAAAAAAAAAAAAAAAAAAAAAAAAAAAAGGACAAGCAGGCCAATAATAAACTTAAATCCAAATGTGCCACCATGGAAATAAGGCACATACCAAAATATTGTGTCCTGCACCTGCCTATATTAATAACTCTATAAACAGGATTGCTTTATGAACCATGCTCAATCAACAAGTCCAAAGATGTATGCTTTAATGAGAATCACTTATAATAAGTTGACACGGCAACCCTTCAAGAGCGCATTTTGCAAACAGTATTGCCAAGTCTGTGGTTTTCCCATGTAATTGGGCTGCTTTTATACTGCTGCCTTGGGTTGTGTTTTTAGTCTGTAGGTTAAAGTGACAAACTGGGTTCCTGTTTATGGACTTCAGTTTGGCTTTCAAAACAATCATCCCAGCACTCATCCAGAGAGAACTAACCTAGCTCTCTGCTCCTAGCCCTATCTGTCAATGGATCACAAGCTTTCTGACAGACAGGCAACAGTTAGTGAGACTGGGGAAATTCAAGTCAAACAGCAGCACCATCAGCACTGGTGCCCCCCAGGGATGTGTGCTCTCCCCACTGCTCTTCTCCCTCTCTACAGAAGCGAGATTGAGCAGCTGGCTGTCTGGAGAAGTTTTAACAACCTGGAGCTGAACACTCTAAACAGTGGAGATGATAGTGGACTTCAGAAGAAACCCCGGGCACTCCCCTCACTCACCATCATGAAGTCTGTGTCTGCAGTGGAGTCATTCAGGTTCCTGTGCACCACCATCTCTCTGGACCTAAAGTGGGAGTTCCACATAGACTCCACTCTCAAAAAGACCCAACAGAGACTATACTGTACTTCCTTTGTCAGCTGAAGAAGTTTAACCTGCCACAGGAGCTGCTCACACAGTTCAACTCAACCCTCATTGAGTCTTATGCACTTCAATAACTGTCTGGTTTGGCTCAGCTACAAAATCAGATATCAGAAGACTACAGAGGACAGTTTGAACTGGTCTGCGCCAGGACAGCAGGCACAAGAAATGTTTCTTCTACCAAGCAAATTTAACTCATGAACAGTTGAATGTTCTCCCTTACTGTTCAATAAAAAGTTGTGCAATATCACTTTTATTTACTTAATACTACCCCACATCTTATTCCATTCCTAGTATATTCTATTATTTTCCATCTTTATACCACAAACGGATTGGACCCCATTCTGCCTTCAGAACTGCCATCATTTTTTGTGGCATAGATTCAAAAAGATTTTGGTCCATATTGACATGATAGCATCAGTTGCTGCAGATTTGTCGGCTGCACATCCATTATGGGAATGTTCCATTCACATCCCAAAGCTGCTCTATTGGATTGAGATCTGGTGACTGTGGAGGCCATTTGAGTAAAGTGAACTCATTGTCATGTTCAAGAAACCATTCTGAGATGATTTGATCTTTGTGACATGGTGCATTATCCTGCTGGAAGTAGCTATCAGAAGATGGGTACACTGTAGTCATAAAGGGATGGACATGGTCAGCAACAATACTCAGGTAGGCTGTGGCGTTTAAACAATGCTCAGCTGGTAATAAGGGGCCCAAAGTGTGCCAAGATAATATCCCCCACATCATTACACCACAACCACCAGCCTGGACCATAGAGACAAGGCAGGATGGATCCATGATTTCATGTTCTTTATGCCAAGTTCTGACCGTGAATGTCGCAGCAGAAATCGAGACTCATCAGACCAGGCAACAGTTTTCCAATCTTCTATTGTCCAATTTTGGTGAGCCTGTGCAAATTGTAGCCCCCATTTCCTGTTCTTAGCTGACAGGAGTGGCACCCAATGTGGTCTTCTGCTGCTGTAGCCCGTCTGCTTCAGTGTTTGACGTGTTGAGCTTTCAGAGATGGTATTCTGCATACCTTGGTTGTAACGAGTGGTTATTTGAGTTACTGTTGCCTTCTATCATCTGTAACCAGTCTGCCAAATCTCCTATGACCTCTGACATCAACAAGGCATTTTCATCCACACAACTGCCGCTCACTGTATATTTTCTCTTTTTCGGACCATTCTCTGTAAACCCTAGAAGGTTGTGTGTGAAAATCCCAGTAGATCAGCAGTTTTTGAAATACTCCAACAACAAACCATTCCATGTTCAAATTCACTTAAATCCCCTTTTATTAACATATCTTTATTTCTTATTATCTGTGAGTTGTTGTTGTCTCTGTGTACTGGAAGCTTCTGTCACCAGAACAAATTCCGTGTATGTGCAAACATGCTTGGCAAAAAAGCACTTTCTGTTATGCAAATATATTATAATCCTGTTCCTCTGCCCATGTGGCCAGAGTTAAGCCCCTCCTCATTTTTCTCACACACCTACTTCGGCGATTTCATTTGCCTTTATTCAAGTGCCATTAGCACACTGCTGCTATTCCTGGCTCTGGACAGGCTGGAGTTTACATCATACAGACTTATGTGCTGCCAACCAGAGCAGAACTAAACTGTTTGTGCAGCCCCCCTCCTCAGCATTAGCTGCAGCTCATCCCCCCGTCTGTGTTGCCTCAATGCTCTGTCTCTCCGCTCTACTCCATTGCTATACAGCGGACATGCTGTGTTTTTTCACTTGCACACTCATGTTGACCTGTGCGAGTGGTGACATATTAATGCCATATTAACAGATTACAGAAACATGATTCCTCCTGGTTCCTTGTATTTATTGTTGCGCATTAATCACAGCAGCGTGGATTAGCATGATGATCAATGCTATTGCTTCGTTATATTTATGTATCGAAATGTTGAGAAGAAAAATGGTAACTGTATTGACATAAGGTGTTCCTTCATAGCACTAGCAAGGGCAGGAGTTAAAATTCTGTGGAACAATTTTGGGGATTTTTAATTGTTTTTGAAAGCAGTCTCTTACGGTAATCAAGGTTGCATTTATTGGATTTTGTGAAATAAACAGTTGCAAAATATTGTTATATTTGATTCATTTAAAGTGTCCTGAAAAAAGTATTAATTTTTTTTTATCACATTGACAAAATTCTGATCGATATTTTACATTTATGAATTCTACATAAATAAATTCTATATATTTTTAACGTTTATACGCAGATGCACGCACAAACACCAAACAGACGTGTATGTGTTTTTCTTTCTTTTTTTTTCCCAATTAAATTTAAGCCACAGGAATAATTTAAACCACAGGTAAACCCTACTTGGATATCATTTTAAAATGTAATTAAAATCAGATTTTGGGAAATGCATTCAAATCTGAATGCTTAATTTGCATTAGTGTGTAGCCACTTCCAAATGCAATAATTGTAACTCTTTTGTTCCTTATATCTTGAATACATTTGCCATGTATTCAATAGAGAAAAAGTTAATTGTTTTAAATGCAGTGCATGCATGGACTTTTAAAATGTTATAATGCAACTGAGATTTGAAGTAGTTCAGAATCACAGTGCAATGTAATAGAAATTAAGAGAGTTAAATCTTTCCATATTTCCATCCTTTAGTTCCATACTGACAGCTCTCGGTTGTTGTGGAAAAGAGCCTCTTGCCATCATGCTGACACTTTAGTCATTACTATGGCAACCAATGTAGATCTATCAGATGTTGACTACACTGAACAAATGTATTCAATTTCATCAACCTCAAAATGACATGCAGACTTCAAAGCTGGGCTCAATTGTGTACAAAGCGTTTACACAAAAGCGTCAGCTAAATGCATAAATTAAATATGAATGACACAAATTGGACATTTTGTGAAGGTATAACACTTCAGTCAAGGAGATAAAGTAAAAATCCATTTGGGAACTGTTTATAGAGAACAAAAGATGACAGACCAGCAATGACAACATATGGTTCATATGAATCATAAGCTATCAGAGATCTGTCAGATCCAGATGTCAGACTCGACGGCAACAGGAATGGGCTGATACAGGCAGGCCAAGTGTGCTTTTGCTGTGGCATCAAACCAAAAATGCTGGCAGGAGACAACCTGAATGGAAATCAAATAGAAGAGGACAGCGAGAGAAAGAGACGGTTATGATGCTCCTACCACAGACAAATAAAGACACTTGCATAGAAATAGAACAAGGTACACACTGCAAGCTAATCGTGGCACATGGTACACTGACCATTTACTGGATCGACACTTGGACTGACAGAATTTCTGCAACAGAGCTAGTATTAAGCAGTGCTGTGTTCTGTTATTAGTTGGCAAAATGTTGAGGAATACGGGAAAAGCAAAACGTGGTTAATTGCAAAACGCCAACAGAATATTTACATTAAACCAAAAAATACATAGTTTTCTCTCCAAATACAAATACCACAAAACAAATCTTCTCGCCCTGCATGGTGCAGTCCGGTTGCCAGCAGTGGCCCACGCAGCTAAATAGATGCCTATATTAACTGTTACCAAGTCACAAAATGAGTGAGAGCACAATGAAGCTCATTGTTGTGTAACACACTCATGATTCTAATGAAGGACTCAGATAACTGGAAACAAAAGGAACGAAGGTAATGAGACAATCAAAGCACAATGACATGTATGGCTAAAGTGCACTCAGCCTTGTGATATGCAGGGTATAATAGTCAGAAAATGAGGAGTGTCACATAAGTTCACTTCACATGTGTTCATTAATGCTTCTGTCTGTTCTGAAAATAGAGTCTAGCTCTCTTTCCAGTTAGTAAAAAAGTAGTCAATAAAAAACTTTCACTAATTGCACTTAGGAAGCAAATGTAAATCAAAATGGCAGCTTAGAGCTTTAAGCATGTTTCACTGTTGCAATAATGAGCTAATTAGATATATAATAAAATGGCATCAGTCAGATGAAAGAGATGACTGGTCTATAGAAAAGTGCACAAGCCTTAAACTCCAGCTGAATCATACATGACCCCGGACCACAAAACCAGCCGAAAGATTTATACATCATATGAAAGCTGAATAAATAAGCTTTCCATTGATGTATGGTTTGATAGGATCGAACAATATCTGGCTGAAATACAACTATTTGAAAATCTGGAATCTGAGGGAGCAAAAAAAGTCAAAACACTGAGAAAATCGCCATTGAAGTTGTGCAAATAAATTCTTAGCAATGCAATATTACTAAAATAAAAAATTCAGTTTTGATATATTAACGGTAGGAAATTAACAAAATATCTTCATGGAACATGATCTTTAATAAATATCCTAATGAGTTTTGCCATAAAAGAAAAATCTATATTTTTTTTTTACCAATACAATGTTTTTTGTTGGTTTTTTTTTTTTTTTGGCTATTGCTAAGAAATATACCCCAGCGACTGGTTTTGTGGTCCAGGACCACATTTTTCTTTTTACTGGGACAAATCCATGAGACCCCTCAGTCAGGGACAGCTTTAAATGTACTTTCGTTTTAATCTACTGCCTTCCTGCTGTGTCTTAATCATGCAGAATCTGCTAGAAAATGTTTCTTGCATAGAACGCAACTTGTATGTACTCCCCAGTCTGTGCGTTTGCCAATGTTTTTTCTAGGTAAATACACACAAAAATGCTGTTGTTTATTACTGTTGCATTAGTGTCTCACACGTGATCTCAAGACCTTGCATATTTTCACATTCCACTGCCAAGCGTCTCACCTTTTTAAACACAAAAACAAGTTTTCTGTAAACCTGCCCTTACATTTACATTTTACATTGATGTATTCGGCAAAGAGACTTGTATTGCATTGATGGAATACATTTTAATCAGTTTCATCATGTATTCCCTGTTAATCAAATCCAAGATGCTGGCATTGCAAAGAAAGTGCATATTTTATAGTTTTTAGTGGTAACTGACAGGATTTCGTAGATTCTGTATTGAACCCAGAAATTTAATTTAAGAAGCCAGAAATGGTTATGAACTAAAAGGCAGACTTCTTTAGATGGAATAAAATTTGACTTTTGGCAGACCCAGAACTAAACTTAATTCCTCAGCTTCAGAAACTGGCTTCAATATTCACACAACTTAGAGCAGTAACAAATAATGCAACAATTATTCCTGTTCTCCTGTTGACTAAAAGCACATAATCTTTGCAATTTACAAGAAATTGCAGACATAACCTCCTCATGCAGAGAACGGAACAAGGGAAAACATTGACATGGGATAGTCAATGTAGAACTTGGAATGGCTTTCCGTTCTCCTTACCCATTGCTTCCACATCAGTAAACCGCTAGCCTACTTTCACAGCTTCCATTTTTAATGAGTTTCTCCAACACCAGCACCGGAGCTCACCAGTCAACAAGCCTGTCACATCCACAAGAAACCCACGTCAAAGGAACACAGAGTAATTGTAATAAATATTGAAAGAGTACTGGTTCAGTGGCCTTCAGACATGGCAGCAGCTGGTTCCTGGCTCTGGGTTCCTACAAAATTTATGCGGATTACTCTTAGAGACGCCGTCAGAAAACGATGTGTATCTGGATAGGAATACAGTGTATTTTATTATGAAGTAAGTCTGAACTTTAGTGCTCCAGATGAGGACATAAGAAACATGGTGAATTAACAGGCCTCACTAAAACAAAAGACATCACACTTACCTCCACACATAAACACTCTGGCATGGGCTCAATCTCCCACTGGGAAGCGTGGTATTGGATCTAATTTCCTTTCTGCAGGCAGGCTGGAGGACACACCTGTGCTTCTCACGGGTCCAGCACACAACTTCAGGGCGAAGGAACCTCTCCAGGAAAACATTACAAAGTCCCAGAATCTTCTTTAGTTCAGAGCGAGTCATATTCCTGCTCTCACCCATCAGAAATGAAAAAGTGCATTTATTTTATTTATTTTTCTGGGAGGAGCTTGATGTGTTTGGCTGTTTGAAACTAAATTAACCTTAGATTTATCTATTGCCAAAAAAGGTGGTAATAGAGTGTTCCAGGAATAGTCCTAAAAACAATGATATGGGATGGCATTTTTGAACTTCTAGTTACATCGTCTCAAAGTCATATATATATATATATATATATAGTTTTTTTTTTTTTTAATGGGTTTTTGGTTAAATGCCTGAAAAGGGTCTGTGGTTCACATATCTTCACATTTTATTCTATGACATAAAATACATCTGTAATTGTCATTTTTTTTAATGAACGTCAACTTGTGTTGTATTAAGAAACACCATAGGTGCTCCAGAGCTGCGGGGGAAGCAGAGAGGCTAAAGGCTGATCTGATGTTTAGTATAAGACAAATAAAAGGCAGCTAAACATAAACACATAATTATTTAGTACAGCATCATGCAAGCTATCATTGGTTCTCTGAGTTCTCTGTTAAACTACTACTAAACATAATGATGGCTGGTGGATGCTGGATGCTGGTTCAAATCTGCAAAGATTGAACTATAAGACATTACAATTGAATGGACCCCTTGAAAATAAAAGTAAACAAATCTCACTACCTGGTCACATGCACATAATACAGAAGTGATTCCAGAATGCTTTAATGCTTTTTTTTTTTTTTTTTGCAGAACTGGAACGTTCATAGTTCACGTTCTACAAATCCTCACCTTCAGTCAGTTATTTTATTCTGATAATACTTTCAGCTTGCAATAAAAGTGTACTACTCTCAGTTCTGTTTTAATGCATCTAAATACATTCATTTCCAACTATTTTGATCAAAATCAGCTAAAAAAAAAAAAAAAAAGGAAAAAGTCAGCAGATTCCTGAGATGTGGTGTTGAAAATTCAGTTCTAATTTTATGTACACCTCATGCCATTGACTTTACTAAAACATTTATATGAGCTGTCATGATGATGGTGTGAAACCATTATCAGGATTCAAAGTTCTTGGTCTATCTTTGCAGCAAGACATTACATTTGCAAAAGCGGGATGCCAAATGCCCATGGCGCAAACACAGAGAAGGTCTAATTGAGAGTTTGTTGACAGGCTGGTGGCACAATCCCAGTTTTGCTCCTTTCAAACTGAAAGGCTACAGATCTATGCTCGATTCTCTGATTCAGCAAATAAACCCGCTCGAAACCATTCAGACTACAGACTCGAATGAACTCTATGACCCTTAAGCTGCATATTTAAGATCACACACATAGAACTCAACACAACGAATGCTGATTAGGGGGTAATTCATTTTGCTCTACAAACACAGTCGTGGCTCTGTGAAACTGGAAAGGGAGGCTATCATCTCAGCAATTCTCCCGGTAATGTTGTCTCCTCCATTAAATCCACAGGAGCTCTTGCTTAACATTCAATCTTTACAGCACAAAACAGCCCCTCCTCTCCAACTACTCTTCATGCAGAACCATGAGAACTGTTACCATGGAAACGTCCTTTGAGCTATAGTGCGGCTGCACAAACATGAAATGCTTAAATGCCTCCATCAAGCACATATCGAACTGAACCAACGCTGCTTGGACTACAAGGGAAGTATCCTTTATATCCAATCGAGAACGCACAGGCGCCTACTGTTTCTGGTAGCCCAAGAGCTCGAGCCATCTGCACATCACACACAGGCTGTCAGTGTTTGTTGTTTTAATTCAAAGTCTTTACAACTGGGGTTTCGCAGTTCCACAGAAAACATTCAAGAACAAACTGAACATTTAGCCTTCTGTACTAGCTGTAACTGTAAACCAGGCAGGTTTGATCCAAATCTGGTAATGCACTTGGCATATATCAAGTGCATTCAAGGTATACAACATATAACTATAACTAATATTAGACTAGGCGCATATGGGCTTTGCCAAGCTGTCCTCGTTCCTTCCATGCAGCCATACAGCCTGTGGCACTGAACAGAGCACTCTTTTTTTCGATTCACACATCTATGGATCTGCCACCATGGTTACGGCGGTGAAGGATGACGACTGATGGATGAACACACAAGCAAGAATGAGGTGAGAGACAGAGATGGAGAGAAAGAAAGGAAATGAACCAGGGCGGAAAAATGAAGTCATAGCGGAAGAGGAAACCTGCTAAAAACCTGGGGAGGAAAATGGGTTGAAAATAGGGAGATGATGAGTGAGAAATGATGTGACAAGTTCGCCTGAGGAGTGACCGCATTGTCTCGCTGGCGATGGCAGAACTGCTGAAGCTCAAGGAAACAAGTGTTATTGGAAGTGTTAGAATTATGAACCATCTAAACGAGTACCTATCGTACATATACAATAACCAATATGGGTTATCAGATGTAGACAGCAGAGGGGTTCGGACAAAATAACCAATAGCCTACTTTTACCACCATTTGCCTTTAATACATCTTCCAATACTTGAATAGATTTCTACAACTTCTGAATTGTTTCCAGTTGAATGTTGTCCATCAGAACATTCGCCAGTCGCTTAAAGATGTTGTAGCAGATGATCTGCTTCTCACTCTTTATTGGTGTGTGTTCAGTTTTAGCAATCGCCATTCTTTTATTGACTTTGTGTAGGTCTTAGCTGTTAACAAGGCGATAATTGAAGTAATTAATAGTAATAAATCTACCTATATATACAAAGGTATGTAATGTGAAAAAATGTGCAATGTCAAGACTGCTTGTAATTCTCTGACATCAAGCAGAATGACCATTTCTCTGTTATTATGCCAGCAGGCACAAGTATTAGTCTAATAATAATCTGAACTAACACCATTAATAAGCTTTAACATTCTTTGAAAACACCATTTCCCACCCTTTATTCTCATTCACTAAGACACAAACGACAAAGAAAAGTGAAGACAACAATTCGGGAAATCTGTGCCTTGTGCTTTTACAAAAGCTGCATCGGAGTAAAGAAGGTGTTCAATATCTCTCAGAATCACTGGGCGTTTAGGTACGCCTCAAGCTCAATTTTATGACCTGGGCCTCATCTGGTATCATTACACCAAACATAAATAACAGCAGTAAATGTTTCACATGGAGGCAGTGGGGTGCTCAAACACCAAGGTGACAAAATCTAATCTACATATGAGAACAGAGTTTAAATCACCATCATCTGATTTTGAAACTAAATGAAGTCACATGAGATTTATCAGCCTTCCTTGAAATAAAAAATAAAACAAAACATCCCAATTCTCATTTGAAATGGGTTTACTAATTAATGGCAAACTACTCTCCATTCAAATAAAACTAGTTGTTCCAAACTTAATATTGCAAATTCAATTTATATTTGCAGTTCTGTATTAATGTCTTAAAATATTAGAAATAACCACCACATTGAGATTTTCCACAAATAAAGATTTTAGAAGCTGCTGTAAATATTAGACAGAAGCATGTGACAAAACGTTCAATATTACTGTACTAACTTGCCAAGTATCCAACAGGCTAGTTAATGAACTATCACTTTTAAGTAATTAAGAAGTAAAGGTATCAGGAACTTCCCTTCCCTGTGAGATGAAAATACTAATACATAGCCTCTAGTGGGTAATTATTATAAAGTGCCAATCTTTAGGAAAAAAAACAACACTGGGGGAAAAATAATATCAATATCTTATCGGGCACAGTCTAACACGCTCCAGCTCTACACATCCTGGATTATCCCGGTTAGAGATTACATTACGTGAGGTCGTGGTTTTAATCCCTGCACATTTTTTCACCCTCACGGAGCAGGATTTATATTTGCCAAAGAGCATTTGGAGCAAATAATGAGCAATTGCTTATAAAAAAAAAAAAAAAAAGAAATTGGGAGATAGAAACCCTATTTACTATTAGTGTTATTATTATTATTACATGCATAGTATTAGGATATTAAAAAAATCCATGAAGGCCTCACTGTGGAAAAGTTATCAAATTTACTACGAATATATGAATTTAAATGAAGTTTTTAGTTTCTTCTGATTTCTCAGATACATACACTCTTAGAAGTCAAACTCACAGAAACCTAGGAATACACCAAAATATAAAACCGAGGAAACGGAAAGCAGTCTTACAAAAACAAAACCCACTTTATTTAAACAGTGTTCAGGTCTCAGTATCAATGTGCCGGTTGAAAATGAAAAGAGAAAGCTACAAACTTCCAAGAACAGCGATAACTGAGTCTACACAAACTTTATTTTCTTAAAAATACATTACCATAAAATAAAAAGCAATAAAAGATATATATGCAGATTGGGGAGGGCAGGGTTTCACCCCATTTTTCGGTGATATACAGCCTGGAAAGTTTTGGAAGAGGAATTACGCATGTGTGTGTGTGTGTGTGTGTGTAGTGGAGTGGGCCGTGTTGAAGTGAGGGCTTGGTTCACCTGAGGAGGAGGAGGACGACAGCCTCCACACAGCAGTAATGCAGCAGTCACATGGGCACACGTAAAGAAAAGATAGAGAGAACAGCCATAACAGGAAGAGAGAAGGAAAGAAGAGAGGTAGTAAAGTGAGAGAGGTAGAGCGAGGCGGGGCAGCTACTCTGTCAGCACCTAAGGGAGGAGCACAAAAGGCCAGCTACACCTAAGATAAGCAAAGTTCCTCCATCACTTCAGTGTGATACCATATACACCTCCATTTGCATTCTCCAAGAGAACAAAACAGAGGTTTTTAATGTGTGTTTGTGTGTGTTCGTACATCTGCACAGTATCTGAGGCAAACAAAGTTTAATGCATTTGTGGGTACATCTCTAAAAACAGCAGTTTGGTGCGCTCTCGTTCGGGGGTACAGTACTCAGGACGCGTTTAGGACAGCGGAGCACTTGTGGAGGTGTGAGTTACGATCTCTCATTGATCTCTGGGTCACAGCGTGGCTGATCAAGCAGAGTACCATAAAGCAAATCTGCTTCACACACCATGCACAGATTAAATACAATTGCACCGGCGAGGTAGATTATCAGCTAGATGTGCTCAAGGAAGGAAGCCACCGGGAACCCTGCTGAAATGAATACTGCACCACAAACACGAAAGGCAGTGGAAAGGTTCTCTGCGCACCACAGACGGACCGGCTCGTAGCTACAGTGTGATTTGATTTCAATATTAGAAAGATTAGTTTACGTGGATTAGCACAATATACACATATGATTCCCATCAGTCACATTACAGGGAAGAGCCAGGCGCCTGCAGCGATGTTTCTCTTCAAATGCAGGAGTCTGCAGAACGCTCTCGAAAACAAACAAAACAGAAGCCAGTGCTATTACTAGCCAAGAGACCCAGGAAAGGCAGGACTCTCGACTCTGTGCCCTGAGCGTGTGAACGTTTACGGGTGAGGAGGTGAGTGCTCAGCTCAAACGAGAGGATTTAGAGATGACCCAACCATCAGCAAGGCGAAACTATGAGGGCGAAGACAGCAGGTCTGTGGGGATCCCAGATTCATCTGGATTTAAGTCGTGTGTATCTGCGTGTGGATGTGTACGTGTGTGCAGGGACGGGGGGGGGATAGTTTAGTTTTCAGCAGCACGAGGAGGGGGCGCAGATACAGGAGGTCCCACTGGGCCAGGGGGCATCCCATCAGGCTGTGCGGTTGGAGGAGGAACTTGGTCTATAAGAAGACAATGATGTTGTTTTTAAAAAAAAATGCAGGGGAAAAAAATATATATATAGAGCCCAGGGCAAATGTGCATTGCAGAAGAACAAGAGTACGGGATCTAGTGACAGAACGGATACTCACACATGCCGTTGGGTTGTCCAGGGTGTCGAGGACCCATCATGGGCGGCATGCCACCCTGTGGGGGTCCAACTAGGGGAGGTCCAGGCATTATTCGTCCTGGCATAGGCTGACTTGGCATGGGCTGGCCTGGTCCAACCATTGGTCCTGAATAAAGCAACAAAAGACACTTGAAAAGAGACGCATTGATGTGCTACAGAATATTCACTTCTGGAAAAGTATTAACAGGGTTTCTGCAGGTTCTGTGAAGGTAAATTTAAGAATTAAGAACCTTAAGACCAAATAAGGAAATAAATTAAAAGGGAGAGGAGAAAAATGGAGTATGATTAAAATAAGGGTAAAAAAAAGTCTGCAAAATAGGGAAAATCTAGCTTTTTAAAAAGGAAAACACGTTTATTATTCTGATCCCACTGACAGATATTTGTTCTTGTTTTAAGCATAAACTCACTTAACTTGTTAAATGTATTCATTTCACATCTCAAGTAAATGTATATTGATTTAAGTGTTTAGATGCGTGAACTGAAAAAGGTCTTCATTTGTGGAATGGCAAATAAAGATTTACAACCTTTTCTTGAGTCTCTTCATTAGGGATATGTGCGATTAATCAAATTTCAGCTTTAAGCAACTGTGGTCCTCATTACAAGCCCAAACTTAATGTTTAAATCAAATCATGTAACATGACAGTCGTACAATGTAGACTACTGGGGGACATGCTGTATATTAAAAAGAGCCATGTTAAGCTCTGAAAGAGAATTCAAGCGGTTCTCCAGGTGGCTTTTTGTTTGTGCGCTCTGAGAATGCAGCCATGGAATTAATGTTTTGTTCAATAAAAAAAAAGAGCAACCCAACAGAAGACCTCAAACACACAACCAAAAGATCAGGGTGCATGCTGACCTGTCTGAGGGGCATGGTGGGGACCCATGGCATGGTGCATGGGGGGATATCCAGGGCCAGGGTGCCCGGGATGTGCTGGGTGTCCAGGGTGCATGCCTGGAGGGGGTCCATGTGGAGGTGGTCCGTGATGTCCTCCTGCATTCTGCTGCGCAGCTGCCTGCTGCTCCATCTGCTGACGAGCCTTCATCTCAGCATACTTCAGCTGCTCCATGTGGAATGCCTGTCGCTCTGTCAAAAGCTGCTGCCTCTGGAGCTCCAGCTATAAAGAGAAAAACTCCGGTTAAACAACTCATAGTCTGATGGGAAATAAGGCATGGTTTAAATTGATTACTAGGGCTTTACTCACACAGAACACAATTTCAATTTGCTTATCAAATCATTAGAAGTACCTTCAAACCATTTGAATGTTGTAATAAATGTAAAAATTAATACAAAATCATTTATTTCTTTATTTAATAATAATAAAAAAATATATATGGCCAACGGGAACCAGTGTGGACTGGTTATGACTGCCAACAATGGCTACACATGCCATCTTTGGCTCACGAAAAGTATGCATCACAAATATAGCATGAACCCGATTCATGGCACTTAAACAGCACAAAAATGTTTCCGTGAGCAGAAAACACTATCGCAGTAACAAACCTTTTTTTAAAGAAACAGTGGGTGTTGCTTGCCTGTGCAGAAGTCCCCAAAATGCTTAACAAAAATCAAAGATGTATTTAGTGAATTTATGAACACTAGAAGGAAATAAAGTACTCCTGGACTGGGCTATATAAAGACATCCTTCAAGCACTATTTACAGCACCTAAATTGGGCTACTATCTTCAGCTACATTTGCTAAAGCATTCTGCAGTGCCTTCCAAGCCTCTTGTGGACAGCGCCTCAGATGTGGACATAACACTACATGATACAAAAGAACAAGGCACAGCACAGTTCAGAGGATGAGTGAACTCCATAAACACCAACAGAAATGAGGAGTTAGCATTTCCACTGACAAACTCTAAAGTAGATCAGTAGTTGCTATTATACATTATTTTCTTCTCTTTTTTTTTTGTGATTTCAGGGTGAAATGTTCTTGACAGTCAGATTCACCAGAGGCAATCCGCAATACTTACAGCTTCCTTCTCACGGTCCATGATGGTCTCCAGCTCCTCAAAGTGTCTGAGTTTGAGCTCCAGCTTCTTCATCTGAGTCTCTACCAGCAGAGCCACAAGAGATTTGATCTTCCTCTCTTCCACTGCAGCCAGGTGCTGAGACACATAAAAAAGATAAAAAAGACTTTGATTGGAGACAGCTGCACAAAGCACAGTTTCTGTTGGTGCCAGCAGAGGAAGTTAAAGAATGGTAAACATTAAACCCAGTCCCTGCTGCAGCGAGAGCCAGATCTGGGACGCATTACCTTTGCCTTCGTGGCAGCAGAGGCCAGAGCAGCAGCGGCGGCAGTGGAGATGTTACCCTCTCCGATATCCAACTCAAGCTTTTTCTTCCCTTCTTCCTTCTCTTCCTCGCCCTCCTTCCCTTCCTCTGTGGTTTCCATGTCCTCCTCTTTGTCTTTCTCTGGAACAAGGTAAACAAATATAACAACAACAACAACTTTATATATATAGTATTGTGCAAAAGTCTTAGGCCACTAGTATTTTCACCAACAAAAAATGGTTTAAGTCAGTAATTTCGATATTTTGCTGTAGTGTGTCAGTAGTAAATATCAGTTTACATTTCCAAACAATTTTTTTGTCATTAATTGTAATAATACATTAAGATTTCTGTTTGCACAAGGAGTCTGACAGCAGCCAGTGCTCCACACAGAGATCTGATCTCATCATCATCATCAGTCTGTCTGGAATGACATGAAGAAACAGAACAAACTGAGACAGACTCAATCCAGAGGAACTGTGGCAGTACTGTATATATAAGCAAAAGATGACATTTTGAACCATGTGGGTAACCAAACAGTTGTTGGTCTCTCATGACATTCACAGTATTTTTCCCCCATACCTACTGACATTCGTCAAAATATCTTATGTTCTGTTCAGCAGAAGAAACAAACCCATAACGGTTTTGCACAACAGAGTTAAAAAGCAAGCATGTCTCAATTTAACAAGGATAAAGCAGATTTCAGGCAAGTGCATGACCACTTGTTGCCGCTGTGGTTGTCAGAGTCTGTACCTGCTGTCTTGGATTCTCCTCCCTCACTCTCTTCCTCATCCTGTGGCTCAGATTTCTCTGTAGTCTCATTCTTTTCTTTCTCTGTCTCTGTTGGCTTTTCCGCAGACTCGCTGGGCTTCTCTGCTTCATCCTTTGACTCCGCCTGCAACAGATGAGATGGGAAATGACACGAGTTACACAACATGAAACAAGTGAAAAGCAAATGAAGCGCTGGTACAGATGACTGCATATAGAAGATATGCTTCGAAGAACTAGACTCAATATGGAGACACAGACTGTAAAAAGGTGCATTGCAAGAAATTCCAACAGTGCTGGGAAATAATCACTTCTGATTCGATTCCAACCAGACCATAAACATGACAGTAGGAAAACATCTGGTTACTGGTAGCAGGGCCATATCTGACCTTATCAGGCTGGGAGTCCGAGTCAGTGTCCATCTTCTCAGTCTCTGTAGGTTCTGTGAGTAAAGGAAAACAAACATTCGTAATAAGAAACAAAGCAACTCCAAGAAGTTCCTCGCACTGCGGTGCGAGCTCGGGCCCGAATTAAAACACCAAGCGCCAGATGGTGGAGTGTATTGGACAAAAAGGCAAAAGAAATGCATTTTCTGATTAAATTGATTTTTACGAGGTTGTTAAGAAGTCCCTCTTTACCAAATACAGTAAAGTATAACTTGCATATTACATTACCTAAAAGAATATTAAAATGTTATATTTCAATTTAAAGTAACCATTTTCTGATTTAATATATTCTAAAATGTAATAGATTCCCGTGAAAAAACAATGAATTTTACAGTGTCACATGATTCTTCAGAAATCATTCTTATATGATGATTTGGTGCTTAAGAAACATTTCTTACTATCCATGTTGAAAACCGTTGTTAGCCCATCATTTGAAAACCACTTCTCAGGCACTTATTTAAAATAGAATTTACCAACATCCAAGTCTTAACAGTCACTTTGTCACGAATTTAATGCAGCCTTTTCCAAATAAATGTATTCAGTTATTTAAAAAAAAATCTTACTGAACCCAAATTTTCAGCAGTGCAGCACATGTGAGGGAAAAATTTGTATGAAATGTAGCCATAGTGGAAATTATGAAGCATTAGTGTGAACACGATCAAACAAATGCTTGGCAAATTCAAAACAGAAAGAGTCTGACGTTACCAACTGAGTGAATGACCTTATGAACAGTCATCAGAGCATCAGAGCAGAACAAAGAGTTGTGGCACGCATGACGTTGTTGCCTTTAATAAGGTATGTGTGGCAAATCCTGCACTGGCACACCATGTCACACTAGTTCACTCCACTGACCCAGTTTCAACCCCTCCCACGACTGTGCCCCATCTGCCAGCGCTGCATAATGCCATCAGCTACCATTGTATGCATTCATACATGCTACCTCCAGTGCTATGTTGTCTCACACAATTAATGTATTATTACACTACATACATACATACATTTTAGAGAGGGGTATAGGTGAAATTTGTATCATGTTCTTTTTAATTTGACTGTTATTAAATAACAACAAGCCCATGCACAGCGGATGGGGGTCATTGGGTTTGTCCATTTGTCCATAAGTACTGATCTGATTCCATCTAGTGGAGGTAGCTAGAACTACAGAGGAACAATTAGCGAGATGGAAATCCCACCCCATCAGAGCTAATTTCACCTTATGCAAAATTACCTGTTTTCTCTGGTTCCTCAGGAGCTGTGCCAGCTATGCCACTGTTCTCCAGGCCGAACGCAGGGTCTACTTTTCCTGTGCTGCGTGCAGCCTCCTGCACCTTCTTCACATGAGCCTCCACCAGCTCCGTAGGAACCTCCTCACGCACACGCGAGAACTCCTCTATAATCAATGGAAAGTAACATCATCTTAAAATACACAATGGCACACAATTTTGTTCACTGTGAGCTATTAAAGTTTCATAACCACCTTGTTTTGCAATGCAGAAGCTATTTTCACTAAATGTGTGAGCCTGCCAAATCAATAGACACTGCAGAATAACTGGTTTTGTGCTATAAACCAGGGTGTTTATGATTATTATAAATTAAAGTTATATAATAACAAGGTGCTGTCAATTCCTCAGGTTAATTTGGTGCAAAAATTATGGGAGGGGGTTCCCCATGTATCTGCACTATTGCAAATGTGAAATTGATTCTATACAATGGTTCAGTAAACAAATTAATATTTGTAGCAATAATATTTTATCGCAACAGAAAGAATTCCAAAAAAAGCCCAAGAGAACCGTTGTGCCTTTCTCCAAGTAATACACAGCAGTGTTTTGTTAGAATGAATGAGCAGTTTTTAACAAATTGAATTGATTCAATGAGCCATTTACAAAGCCAGTTACTTGCTTAGTCGTTTGAACAAATCAGTTGTACGAATGACTGAATGAGTCACTCATTAAGACTTGCTGCCACCTACTCCTGGCTTCATATTTATAGTATCATTTCATTTAAAAAAAAAATTCTAATAACAATATATCCAATTAAGAATCCATTAATTCATAGCATCATGTATGCAATTAATTCATGCCACCTCTGAACAGTTTGGGAAACCTAAATTCCTCTTCAGAAGCATCTAAAGCTACTTTTTTGTCATGTGTAGTCATTATTTTCTCATTTAAATCAATGATGCCTTAATATTTTGGGGGTAATTTCTTTAATAATAAAAAAAAAAGTATTTGCAATTAACGACACCGGAAACCTAGCACATTAAAGTAACAAATGGTCACACTCGCTCATAATAAAATGAAAGATACACCAAAACTTGACAACATACCCAAAGCTGCTTTGGCAGCAGCTGCCGCCACACGCGGGTCGACCACAGAGGCAAGGAACGCAACAGTGCTCATGACAGGATTCCCTGATTGGCTGAAGGGGACCGGCTGGTAAGCCAGAGGGCCTAGCGAGGCTTCAGAGCTCTCCAGGTATTGATCCTCTATGGGCAGCCGCAGGAAGTGCAAGATGCACTCATCTTGTGTACGGCTGCCCACGTGCTCCGAAACCTTATTCCAGTCATCCTTATACATCTCCAGAGCCTGGAATTAGTAGTTTAAATAATACTATTAAAAACAAAACAGTGTGAAAGGAGAATCTTATGGTGTAGAAGAGCGTATGAGGCCCACTGTTTAATTTTAAAGGGGTCATCAGATGCTTATTTTCCACAAGCTGATATGATTCTTTATCGTCTTAATGAAAAGTCTGTATTTAAGTCTCAATGGTAGACACATTTAGGTAGATCGGGGGCACATTCCCTTAAGAAACAAAATGTAATCCACTGCATCTTCAGCGGCTCAGATGTCGGGAGTAAATGACGACTGCTATGTTCATTATTACATCCAACAACAAAACACCTTAAATCGCTTAGGAGATATTGTGGTCTACATCTGCTCTGGCGGTGAAACAATGGCGGACGGATGACAGCTCACTCAGGGCGGGTCTAAGGTAAGACGCCAGTCAAGCCTGTGCTGAAACTACTGTCAATCAAACTTTCGTGGGAGGGGCCAGTCTGCATGACATCACAAAGACAGGCATCTGAGATGGGCTCGATTTGAGAAAAGGGGTAAAGATTTTAGATACAGAAAAAAAAAACACTAGTTGGATTTTTATAATGGGGTGGTTGTGTACACACACTGCCAACACGCATTTCAGTTCAAACAACTTGTAAAAGTGCATGTAGCATCTGATGACCCCTTTAATGATTCATAGCTGACC
Source organism: Carassius gibelio (assembly GCF_023724105.1). NCBI lineage: Eukaryota > Metazoa > Chordata > Actinopteri > Cypriniformes > Cyprinidae > Carassius > Carassius gibelio. Next base: position 5,637,289 of record NC_068386.1, on the reverse strand, counting down.
TCCAACAGAAGCAACGTTTCCTGCTCGGTCCACTCTCTGCCACCAGCAGCCCCTTTACCCTGTAAGGCAAATGAAATGATCACATCAAGAAACTACGAAAAATAAAAGAAAAAGCAGTGACAAATTCCAAGCATTAGGTCTAGTATTAGGCGACTTGCCTTGGGATTCTTCTTTGAGTAAATATCTGTACGGAGACCAAAGTTCTGCAGGTCTGTTGGCTTGTCTTTGCCCTTTTCTGGGAAGTTCAGCATCTGCTGAGCAGGGGGAACCTGGAATAAAAAAAAAAAGAAGAAAAAAAGACTTTATTGCAACTTTTTAATAAAGCTTGTGCTTTCTGAGAATTTAAAGGGAAGTCACCCCAGTCTCACCTGTGGAGGACGGTGGTGCAACGGCACCAACCCAGAGGGAGTATCAGCCAGAACGTTGAAATGTGGCGTTGGTGGAGGGCCCATGGGGAGGGGTCTACTCTCAGAGTCAACCTGGTAGTTCACCAGCCCCCACTGCTCCAAAAAGGCATGCACTCTGGGAAAAAAACAACAACACTGAAGGTAAAAATACAATAACAACTAAAAGAAATAATCCTATTTAACTTCACGCAAGGCTCTTTGCATAATATTCTAATGAATGTTCTGACCTCATGACAGCACACACATCTCCAGTGAGGTTCCTCCTGCAGGAGGTGGAGGTCAGGTACTCTTGAGGATTCAGCCGGTATGTGTCGATCATGAAGTTGCGATAAGCCAGATAGCTAAGGAATAGGTAGTAAACAGTACGGAAGTTGGAACAGAAAAACAAACATGAATCGTAAGAGAACCACAAAAATAAACATGGGAGCATAATGATTTAAAATGAAGATATTTTAATGTGCAAACTTACATCTCTGGAGTCTTAGATTTGTTTTTGCCATTGAAGAACTCTGGCAGGGCACGCCTCTCAATTTCATGTATACTGGGTAAAAAAGAAAAGAAATTCACAACTGATTTTTTCTAGGATTGAACTGAGAAAAAACATAGGCAAATAATATACATTATATTTTTGGATAAATTTAAGATTATTTGTATAGGTCAAGGTACAAATCGTTGCAAAGTTTCAATATATTTAGCAGCTGTAACTGGTTAAGCTGCAAAAAATGATACTTAAAAAAATTACATTACAGCTTAACCATAAATGATTCTCTAAACAACATTATGTTTGTTTAATACAGTGGTTATCAATCAAGGGGCCAGGGGTCCACTAGTGGGCCTCAGCAAACTTCCAAGAACGCCACAGGATGACTTAAGATAAATTACTTTATAATTCAAAAAATTCAAATTAAAATGAAAACAATCTTTTTACATTAAAAATACAGAGCTACTTCATTGCAAAATTAATGAAACTAATGTTTCATTAAAGAAATGTTCTTAAAATAATTGAATTTAATTTAATATTGACAATCCCTAGCTTTTTTATAATAATACAAACGCGCACACACAAAAAAAAGGAGATTGCAAAGAATGACCTTTATCATAACTACTGCAGAACACACCAGAGGAAATATCACAGCATATATGAGTGAAAGTCTTCAAAACTTGTGATGGACAAAAAGGTTGAGAACCACAGGTCTAGAACATTATTTCCATCCAAACAAGCTCTCGGGACATTGCTAAAGCACGTGGTGGAGGGGATTTGATACCTGTTGTAGTCAAACCAGGCAGCGTAGCTGGGTATGATGATGTGATGGGTTTGTTCAGTCACGTTGTCCTCAGAGTCGATCAGACGATTGACCTCTGTCTTGCCCTGTTCATCCTCCTCCTGTCAATTAGGATTTGTAACACTTTCAGAACCATTTGATTCAGTTTAAATGGCTTGGCATTAAAGTCATATATTGATAGACTACTTAATTTATGGCTAAAACACAAGGATTGTTATCAACATAATGCTGTGCATCTGTTATAATAGTGGAGAGAAACTGTCCAGAAACACTGGTTTACAACACTACCTTGCCTCCAGATGCTAGTGAATCATCTTCCTGGTCATCTAAGAGGGCAAAAAAAAATGATGTGATCATTTAAATTTCCTCAGAGAAGATATATTCACACCCAAAACAAATATGAAGTAAAACACTCACCCAAATCAGCAATCGTTCCGCCTTTCACTGGTGTGTTCTCACTGTCCTTTTTCTGATTGACTGCAAGCGATAAGGCAGAGGACATTAACCAAAGCAGCTGATGATGATGTATCAGAGAGACATTTCAATACAATAACATTTAAAAGCTTTCAGTGTGAAGTATGGTTGGGTATCGAAAATTAATTCCAGAATTCCTTCGAATCATTCAGAAAACACCACCTGTTCAAATAAGGGACTATTAATCACGAAGACTGACCATTTTTTGGCAACATAACTTCCTCCATTCCTGGCACAGACGAGGGATCTTCCAGGTCCTTTGTGAGGTCTTCATCCTGCTCGTCATCATTCTGATGTCCACGGCGCCTGCCCTGCGACCCAGGATTCCTGTTTGAGGTAAGAGAATGAATGAGACCGCTACAATTTAAATTATTGTGACTAATTACATTTTATACAAGAAATGTATGTTGTATAATAAAAGCAGCAAATCAACATTTTAGAATGATTTCTGAAGGATCACATGACACTGAAGGCTGCTGAAAAATCAGTGTAGCCATCACAAAAAATAAATTACATTAAAACATACTGAAAAAGAAATCAACTATTTCAAATTGTAGTACGGTGTCATAATATTCCTGTTTTTTCTGAATTTTTAGAAAATAAAAACTTCTACCAAAAAACATATTATATAATAACATATATATATTTTTAATCTTACAGAATCCAAATATTTGAACTGTAGTGCATATATTTAACAGACTCCAACAAGATAGTTACCCTTTCTTGCCCTTTTTGCGGGACTCTGCAGGGGTGCTGGGTGGGGATGGAGAGCGTCTCCTCTTCTTGCCGGCAACCAGGGACTTGCGGTCCTTACGATCGGGTGTACGGGAAGACTGATCAGAACCATGGAGGGGTGAAGGATGAGAGAAAGAGCGAGAGAATGAGAGAATGGAACGGTTTTACACACAAGGGGGAGGGGGGTGCTGAGGGGATATTTGGGTGGGTGGGTGAGGTACGTGAGGGTGAGGCAGCAAGGAAGAGCTTTAGAGGATGACTGACAGACACATACACCGTGACAGGACAAACCCTGCCAAGACCTCAAAGAGTCTGGCTTAGCAACACAATGAAAATCAGAACATGCACCATATCCGTTTCTTTAGTGCTCATGTCTTTGGGTCTCTTACCACTTCCTCCCCTGGGAAGATGCGCTGGCGGAAACTCACAGGCTTCTTGTTCTCATCCACTTCGTAATCTTCCTCATTCATCCACTCGTTGAAAGCATCCGTGTCGATGACCCATTTTGCATGCACCTGAGAGGTTTACAGAGCTTACTAAGAAAAGCTGCAAAAATGTAATCTGGCTGCATCGCTTACAATACGATCATGCTTCATAAAGTGAGCCTTTTGAAACGGGTTTATTTTAAAACTATTTGAATTAGGCAACATCACAATATTTATAGATCCCCTTACCCTCCATGGTTTCTCAGAACTTGGTGGATCCTCAACATCCCCATCCACATCACTTGTTGATATCCATGTGTCATAACTGAAGAGTTAAACAGGCATAAATATCATAAGAACTGATAGATAGACAACATTAGGCTTGAGGCGATATTCAGTGTTGATTACTTCTTGTTTTTGAAGTAATACAAATAATTGAGTTCAGTAAGAGGAAAGACACCACAATTAAAAACTGAATGCGGTTGCACAATGCAGTGTGCCGAACGACAGTCGCATCACAGATTTCACGTCTGGAGATCGAGTCGAGGTGACTGCCGGAGTGAGGGGAGAGAGACAAGACGATCGTGGAAGATGGTATATCGGAACAAAATGCAAAAGGGCATGTTTGGCAATATTTTGAATTTTGAAATGATTTGGGTGCTTTTTTTTTTTGTGGTTCCGCCCCTTTTGGCTTTTTTATATTTAATTTTTGTGCAAGTTATTTATTTTATATTAGGCCTATAACATGGTGTATTTTTGTTAGGTTTGTTAACTAAAGTTCAGTGTAATATATACCAGAACTGCCTTCAATTAAAAAATGAAAGTAAAATACAAGATATTTAAAAGTAAAGGAAAGCGCATTTACATATGCAAATATATTTATGTATCCAATAGATATTAAACAAATTTAGAATTCTTCTATTTATTTATTTTTTCACACCAACATACAATGTGTGTGTATATATATATACACTACCTACCTGTCAGGATAATTGCCCCAGTGAACCAAAACTTGCTTGTCTTTGCGCATGACGGGACGTAGCCATTCCTCTGGAAGGCAAAAGCAGAATTCAAAAGGTAAGTTTAAGAAAACAAATATAATGTCCTATTAAATTTAATTACTTAAGAAGGACGATAGAAGTTGTTCATCTAGAAGTCTTTTGTTATAAAAGTCAAACACCAACCTTCTTCCGCCTGGGCTGTGGAGGGGTAAATAATATGAGTGGCCTTTGACTTATCTTCAGTCATGGTTCCCTAGTAGTTTGAGTGAAACAGAAACAAATAAGTGCAAAAATACACAAGATGGAATTTTAGAAGCAACCTGATCGATCATCGTTTTTTTTTACCTGATGTCGCTTAATGATGTCTTTGAGCTTATTGGCTTGCTTTTGCTCCATGTCAGACACAAGGTACACAATTGGTCGGGTCAAAGAGTTGTTCTGGAGGGAAGAATGAGATCTACATTATTGCATACAGAGAACATTCTACATATTCAGGACTGGGAGAACCAAGAGTGGCAAAAATCAACAAAGTACATTTAAAATGAAACCTATTATCCCAGCACAAGGATTGTTACCTGAACAAGAGTCTTCTCAATATTCATGAACATCTCCACGTTTCGATCCATTCTGGATGGATTCTGCAGATCAAACCTCCTCCTGAAGAAATTCAGACAAATCAATATTAATCATATTAGCATTATCTCTTAAACATTACTGCTTTGAGGGTGTTGTCATTACAGTTATTATCCCAACTCTCTTTTTCACCTCTCCTGAGATTGTACTCACCAGCCTTGCTCACTTTTGAACTTGTATGCAGAACCCAGAATGTGGCAAAGGGCTCCTCCAGGTTTGAAATCCAGAAAGCTCTTTGCCTAGAACGATAGAATGACTTAATGAAATTTCCCACTTGGTTTACAATTATGTAAAAATTAACACATTTATGCAGAACTGTAACACAAGAACATGGCACTGTACTTGAAATGTGCTAGTGCCACAAATCAAGCAATAGGGCCCATCATAATATGATCAACAGCAGCTCATTGCACTATAACAAACCTCATTGGTTCTTGTGTGAAAAATAAGTATGTATGAGCTTCTGTTTACTATATTCGATGTGCTTTATTTATGTGCATTGATCAGTGCTTATATGTGAATAAAAGCCTGATTCAAAACTGTTCATCTTATAAATGTTGTCTTCATTAGAGACTTCAACTACTGTAGGATTTAACTACTCGGTTCCTATGGATTACATTTACTTCTATTTTATGAACTTTGGGTGAATGGACGTTCATGGGGAGACGATCTTCAGTTGTGTTTTGAAGATGAGTCTTATTAGATTTGGAATGTGTAGAACAAGAAGTGTAAACACTGTAAACCGAGACTTACAGGTAGTTTGGTAAGAGCAGGATTGCTAACTCTACGTCCAAATGCATCCTCCTGAAACTGCAGCAACTGCACCACCAGCGCAGCCAACGTTTTGCTTGTAGGAGAGTCGGTTTGGACATACTGCAGAAAAAATTAAGAGCAACAATGAATACCAGGAAATCAATCAGAAACCAAAGTATTGCATCATTATGTTGCGGTTTTCAGTTATCATACAAAAACAAAAATACCATCAAGTTCTCCTTCTAGCAATCATTAAAATATCATTTGTGGAAATAATACTGAAGGTGCATAACAATTGAACTTCATCCACAAAAGTTCATTACAGGTGACTAATACTGGACAAAACCAGAGCAAGGGTGAAATTATTCAGTGTCAACAAATATCTAATACCAAAGAAAAACCATCACACTTGATTTAAATAACATACACGCATGTGTTTTAACTTTGTGGAGTAACGTTAGATATCAGACTAACAAAAGTCCCATGGTTTAAATGGACACAGTACAATTATAAATACTACGACATACCTTAGAGTACCATATAAATACCATGATGGGTGACAGTTATAATTGTTCAGTACAACATGTATGTGACTAACATTATACCATTTACTGAATCATGGTACCACCAGAACAGTAAACAAACTTCAACATTAACAACCGAAGCTTTGTGGCGAGAACCACCAAGTGTCCTCCGATATATAAAACAGTGGACTTCATTAAAATCAGCACATGCCTGTCAAAATGTTGAAAATAAAGACAATAAATTGGCCGATTTTGATACACAACCATCATGACGGCAGATCACACATTTCAGTCACTATCGTTAGCGAGCCAGCTAACTTAGCCCACAACACTCCTGCTTAAAACAACACAAAAGCAAAACTCGCTGGCTAAAATGCCAGACTGGGAGCTAAACAACATCTGCACCACTGCTCTGATTCGACCCTTTCGAATAATCGATCATAACAGCAAATAAACAATAAGCAAGCAAGCGTGCCGCTTCTTGTAGCTATTGTGTGATGCGCGCGCGCGCCCCCATTCAACGGGCGCCTCACGAGCCGCAGACCTTCTTATAATGTTTCCCAATCCACAGCCGAACTGTCTCCAACTGCGACACCGTTTCAGAGCTCTCCCAAAATTTGGAAGAAGGCCCTCCGTCTTTTTTACGTCCGATCGAGGAACCGGCGCCCGCCTGCCCGGCCGATGGTCCTCCGGAGCCCGTTCCGCCCGCTGCAGTCGCCGCTGTCGCCATTGTTTCTTTATTAGCGATAGAAGCTAGCCCGTGGAAAATGTTTTAAAACAACACTGCGCCTGCGCAACGGTCGGCGCAAGAGTTGTTGGTTGAGGAACTCTCGCGAGATTTAATTTGTCTCACACTGTACAATTACTATTTTTGTATATTTACTGAAAATTACTACAGCAACCCAAAATATGTTAATTAACTTAAATACCTTTAAAAATGTCTACAGCTATGAAGAAACTACACCCCAAACACTGTTAACTGGATGTTATTAATTACCAGATGTGATAAAAAAACAACAACTTATAATCACTAAACATGTCTATTCAAGCTTGTTTGCTATTCCATCAGACTTTGCTATTCCATTTAACCAAATTAAACATTATTCATTTCAGTGTATGTACAAACTTTTGAGAGAAGTTCAATCACTTTTCAATTACTTTTCAAGTATTTGACACAACTGTTTACAGCCCTTTAAAGCTCAAAAAAATATCCAATTTCAACTGCATTTTTAATGGGATGACCAAAACGTACTTTGTGGTAAACAAACACACACACAAAAAAAAAAAAGACATCAAATCACCCATGTAACCAGTAGATGGCAGCAGAGAAGCTTTAATTGGTTTATTAGTCATTCATTTCCACCTTGATTACTTTATATTTTAAGATGATTAAATCACTAATATAAAATATCAAATCATCTAGAAATCAAATTTTGTCAAATTTAGTTTTTTGTTTGTATGCAAAAAGAAAAATCACAAAGTGCCTTGAAAAACACAAACTTTTCTTCAATTTGTGAACTTTTATAATTACTCAAGTGAAATCATTTACTGCACTGAAAAAAAAACAATATGTAAGATTTACTTAATTTTTCTTTCTTTTGCAAATTTTGCACTCATATATTTGAAGTAAAAGGTAAGCATTGAATTAAATAAAATCTGTAAGTTTATAAAATGTACTTTAACAAGGTAACATTGGAGAACCACCATGCTATTAAGTAAGCATGTGGACATCCTGTTAACCTTTTAAGATAATATGCCCACTCAATAAAATTACAAGCCAAATGAACACAGAGAACTGGATACTTACACCACACACAATGATGGTAACAATCAGTAAATAACTAACATGGAATTTACTTTATATTTTTTCATTCTTGCCTCAACTTAATTAATGTAGAAATTACATTTCTTTTTTATGTAGTATTTACTTCACCACAACATTATTTTGATCATTATCAGAATTCTTCAAATGCCCTCTGTGCAATTTCATCCTGTTAATTCTTATCAATTATCTGTTCATATTGTCCTTTATCCATTTGCACTGCATATTTATATCTTAAATATATAAATGGGTGAAGAATCAGTCTGTTTCTTTAGTGTTGTTGCATAAATGTATAAAATATTAAACATACCTCAAAAAACAGTTATGATTAAGCACATTTATATCAGGTGATTTATAGATAAAACATTGACATCTTTAAATTTCATTTAAATACAACTGGCCTCCTGATGTTGTGTGATGCTGAGCACTCTTTGCCCATAGAGTGAACTTTATCTTTTTCTTGAAGGGGAACTTAATTGTGGAGCTTCTAAAATACAGGTGAGTCAATTAAACCTTTTTTTTTTTTTTTTTGGAAATCTCAAAATCAGTGTCACTAGTTCATTACTGTTAATGTTATACAGGTAGTTTACTTGTCAAAAAACGATTTTATGTGTATTTTCTCATTGCTAGACATTTGACTTATTTGACATTTGAGTTATTTCAATTACATTCTGTTAAATCTTAAAACTCTTATAATGATTCCATTATAAGATGGGATTATAAATTATTTCATGACTTCATTTATGATCAAAATTTCTTTACTTCTCAGTTGTAGTAACTCAACAATGGACATGCATGTATTTTTCCAACATTGCATTTTTATAATGCCTTATTTTACAGACATGACTACAGCTAAAGGTAAAGTTTTAACAGACGGTTTGTTTTGAAAATACAGACATGCTTCACAATATATAGACACATATTTTGGTATATTTCATTAATTGCTTTGTCTTGTATACACATAGACTTGCATTTTTATATTTAAACCGTAAACATATTAAAGTTTGCTGCATATTATCCTATAAGGACTTTGTCTTGAACTGTTTTGTCCCTGCCAATAATGATGGAAAAATTCAATAGTTTTCAGTAATATACACTTAATATGTATCTATACAGAAAATAATGCATATAGACAAATACATGTACAAAGCCCATAAATAACTTTTGATTATAATGTTTCATCAATGTCAGCCAGAAATCTTGCTTTATATGGCAAGGCTACACAATCAGATCTGGTCGAGAATCCTTGGTCAGCACATGGCTATGCCATTAATGCTACTGATGGAAATCGTGACTCAAATTTTGAACATGAGTCCTGTACTAATACCAGGATGCAAGATGACCCATGGTGGAGGTTAGATTTACTAGATAAGTACATAGTGACCTCCATAACTATCACCAACCGAAAAGACTGCTGTCCTGAAAGGCTTGATGGAGCCGAGGTACACATTGGTAACTCTCTGCTGAACAATGGCAACAGCCATCCACTGTAAGAAAACTACATTTTAAAAGGTTCTCTTAAAGAACAATGTGATGATCTGCCTTTAGCAGTTAGTAGTTAGCAGTTAGCACTTCTACCAAATTACTAATTCAGCGAATCATCCACTGACTGTAATGTGGATTGTAATCCATCTACCTGTTAATGCAGCGAGCTTCAGGAACTGTGGTCTCCACTCTCCATAGAGATTAGAGAAAAAAAGTGTTTGTTTGTTAAGATATGACAAAGGGCCAGCAGCCAGAATTCTGTTGATCTAGAGTTAATCATATTGACTCTAAGAAGCCATTATATTATTATGTTAACTTATTTAGCTTCATTAAAACTCTGAATTTCTCTAAACGATTATGTTCTCTTACTCATATTTTAAAGGATTCCCAGCATTCCAGGTCATTATAGGTCATAAAACTATGTGGAACACTCATCAGTCACTCAAAAGACTTAATAAACATAATTTTTCTTCTCCCTTTAATAACTACCCACAATACACTCTGGAGAAAAAAGTAAATTTCCTCGTGGTATTCAATTAGATTTTCTGAGAAATAATAATGAGAATACAATTGTTTACAGAGGTTCGTTTTATTCATCCAAAGACTACATTTCCCAGAATGCATTGTTCTGTATGCCGGAAGGTGAATCCTTAATCTCATCGTCCTTTCTTTAACACGTTTCGCTTCAGGATTCATAAGGTAAATGTATTCACAGTAATATCTTTAAGTTAGTAGCTAGCTAATCATGCGATTCCTCCTTTTCTCTTTGAGATACGACAACACATTTAAGGATTTGCATTAATTTTTGTTTTACTTCGACCTTTTGGTTTATTCATTCAATGGTCGAACTGCAACCAAGATATCGTTTTATGCAGATTTTTCCTAAATTATCTCAGTTGCCAATCTCAGCCCAAAATCTAAAGTGAATCCGTTTATATCTGGCTTTTATTCCGTTACCGGTACTACGTACTTCTTTAGTGGTAACTTGATGCTAAGTGATGATGCTTTTTAATTCAAACCAAATTTTCTGCTAATTTTATTCTCCAGAATGAAACAGGAACACACAGACTTGGTTTTGAAAGCATGCGGAGCAAAGTCTCTGCAGATTGGTGCGAAGATTCAGACTTTGTGGAGCGGTTATGGTGAAATAGTACGAGTCCACTTGGAGGGATGTGACCGTCCCTCTGTGGTCGTCAAACATGTGGTGTTTCCCCAAAACCAGAAACATCCAGGGGGCTGGAACACAAACATATCTCACCAGCGCAAGGTGCGATCCTATCAAGTTGAAAGTCACTGGTACCAGAACTACACTACCAACGAACAATGCAGAGTTCCTGCTTGTCTTGCTGTCCAGTCATTTGGTGATGAGCAGTTGATTGTTTTAGAGGACCTTGATGTTGTAGGATTCCCGGTGAGAAAAACCTATGTTAATGATGCTGAAATAAAGGCCTGCCTCAGCTGGATTGCCAACTTTCATGCACTTTTCCTCAATGTTGCCCCAGAAGGGCTTTGGCCTATAGGCACGTATTGGCATTTAGAAACGAGGCCTGAAGAGCTAGAAGCCATGTCAGATCAAAAACTCAAAGCAGCTGCTGCAGAGATAGACAGCATCCTCAACAACTGCCGCTTTAAGACAATTCTACATGGTGATGCAAAACTAGCTAATTTCTGCTTCTCCAAGGATGGTTTACAGGTCGCAGCTGTTGATTTTCAGTATGTTGGTGGAGGGTGTGGGATGAAGGATGTTATCTACTTTTTGGGCAGCTGTATGGATGAGAAAGAGTGTGAAAAGAGAGTGCCTGGCCTTCTGGATCACTATTTTTCAGAGCTACGGAAATCTTTGGACGGGAAGGCCAACTTTCCAGAGCTGGAGAAAGAATGGCGAAGCATGTTCGCTTTCGCTTGGACAGACTTTCATCGCTTCCTCCTTGGATGGATGCCTGGTCATCACAAGATTAATAAGTATAGCAAAAGACTTACTCAGGAGGTTTTAAACAAATTGAAGCAATCTCAATTGAACTGAAACACAGAGGAAGAAAGATGTGACTTGACTTTTATAATAACAAAAGACTCTGGACTGCAAATTATTCTTGAGGCTGTACCACAAAATGCTGATTATTTCAGAACTGGATTTATTCTGTTTGTAATATGAGCACTTAATTGTAAGATTAAAATGTATTTCTATTTATTTTTTGTATTCCGTATTCATTTTTAATGTTAAAGCATACCCACACATTCATCTTTCATAATAAAATTGTATAATTAGATAAAATTATAAAGGTATCATTAAGCTTGTTTAGAGAACTGGATTTATTCTGTATGTAATGTGAACACCTCTATTTAATGTTTAATGTTTCAGTTTGTCTAGATTGTTTTAGAATTGTCTAATGGATACATATTTTTCTTTAAACAACATTTAATGTTTAATGCTAAAGCATACATACCCATACACTCTTTTCTCATATAAACTTTAAATTATAAAGTCTTCATTAGAAACTTTCATTGTTTCTTTAAACATTTTATTATTTGTTTAAACAAATTATGATTTTTTTTAACTGTATTTGTTTTTTACCGTAAGTGCTCTATATCAAAATTGCTCCCCGATGTGAGGTTGTTTGAATTACTTGTTTTGACTGATTGAAAAACTCTTTTGAACAAGGTGCATATAAAGTTATGGGGAAATAATCTGTTTATATCTAAAAAAAAAAAAAAGTTTGTCTATCTGTTTTATCTTTATAATCCACTAAATACATTTATTCAGTTACATGGTTTAGCTGCATTTAATGTAACATAGTGACAAAAGTAAAAATAAGTTTAAGTTTGAAGAGTTGTGTGGTACACTAACAAAATAATTGGAAAAGCCTAATCTGTACATGAACCGGTGTTTGTCCTTTGAGAAGAGGCCTTGCCTTCATGCTGAGCTAGGAACGGCCTACAATACCCCATAGCTGCATTGGAAAAGAAAAAGAAATCGCAAAGCTGATCTCAGGTCAGTGAATACGTGCTTCCTCTATGTATGTGGAAACATCTCCAAATGTACTGAACTGTTTTTTGTTTTTCCAGAAACATGAAAATATGCAATCCCTTTTAGAAAAACACAAAGCATTAAAAAAATGAAATAAAAGAAGGGAGTAATCGTACACACACACACACACACATGAAATAAAAAGTCTATTTAATGACAACGAGATGGAAATAAAATAAAAACAAAGAAAGCAGGCTTAACTTATTCAGAGTCACAAGAAATTAATTTTAATGTAGCCTATCTTCAGAAAAACATTACAATTTTGTTATTGCTAGATAAAATGTTAGCAGTGAGTACTTCAATCAAAAAGTGTGACAGAGAAGGAAGTGATCCTCCCATAAACCTTTTCTATTATTTTACCTGTGAATTGGTATATTATTTATAATTCACAGGTAAAATAAATATGAATGTTTCATCTTCATGACCACAAAATGTGAAAATATTTGGAATTTTAACATATTCGGACAGTCAAATTAACGGTTTATTATGTGCAGTATTTTAAAGTAGACCTCTTTGGTCTTGTTAGGAAGAAAATATTTATGTGGTAACAGCCCTACTCTTCTCCAGTCTATAGCCTATTGTCAGTTAAGGCAACCCAATGGGATCTGCCTCGAGGAAAAATACGGCCTCACTTCTAAAAAAATATCATGCAAATATGTTTATTATTGCATTTTGCATCATAAATGCCAATGCCATCCAGTAACAAAACCGACTCCTTTGTATCATATTGTCCATATAAAATATGGAACTCGACCGGCTGCATTGCATCTGTTGGAATAGCTTTTAGAACCGTGTTGTTTTCTTTTAAGGCTCATGGAAAGTCATGAAGCCCAAATGTTCGGAACTGTCTTTTCTGTTCTGCCGTGCTGACGACATTTCCGGAGTCACGCCCGGAGTGACTCCATTTTGCACGAAAACAATCTTTGGGGAAGATTTTTTTTTTCACGGCTGCCTATATTTTTGTTTTTCTCTCCTGATGCTTGCAAAATACTCTATTTATTTTAATGTCAACTCATATTGGGCATTCTTGCTGTCTGTGGGATTAATGTTGACCCTGTAGCTCACCGGCTAGCTCGGGTAAGCTAGCTGGTCATTGTCGTCTGATGCTTGTTTGTTTTCTGTGTATTTAATAATTTAACAGAGAAACCTTTTTTTTAGCAATTAATATTCGTTTTCTGATCAAGCAGACAAACAGTTAATACGAGGCCACAATATGTGTTGTAGCGTTTTGTTTAGTTAATGTTACCTAGTAACGGTTACTAGTCTCGTATCTCTATGTCTGATAACTGTCACGAATATGATGCATTGCATTTATTCTCGTATTATTTCATAAATAATACATTTGTATTGTATTGTTATGTGTTATAATAATTTACTTTTGTTAAAAAACTTCTGCCATCGTCACACAAAAATCTGACACACAAAATGAAAATGTGGCCCTTTACAAAGCTGCCATGCTTGTGTTGGGTGTTAAGAGTGAAATGCTGAGAAATTAATCATTTAATTTCTATCTACCATTGCCAGTGGTGATTTAACAGGCCTGTTGGCATACAAAACTGGTATTTTATACAGTGTCAAGTGTCACTTTTTCATTTACAAGTAACATATTTCCTCTACCTCTGTTTTTCTTTATAGGCTGATTGAATGCATCCACCTGTTGCTCATTCCTTGCGCTGAAATTTGACTGTGGAGAGCAACATGAAGGATACTTAAACCGTTTATCAACCATGAATCAAGTCTGAGGAACCAAAATATCCCTGTCCTTGAACAGGACAACCGGTGCAGTGAGATTTTCCTGTTTCAGAGTTCAAGCGCTGCTTTATTATGAACCATGGACCAGGGTAGAGTTGACAGTCCCGTTACTCTTGTCATCAAGGCACCCAACCAGAAGTATGATGACCAGACCATCAGTTGTTTTTTGAACTGGACCGTAGAAAAGTTGAAAACACACATATCCAAAGTGTATCCTAGCAAGCCGGTAAGCTTATATTATTGTCAAGATTGTTATTCTATTATAAATTCAGTCAGTCTGTTGCCAATTATCCAACAACTATATTTATGTGAACAATCATATTAGGAGCATTGTCTTTTTGTTTAGTATTATGACCAAGTCTTAGTGTCTCACTAATCATTAGTGCAGTATTTTAAAGGAATAGTTCTTTCAAAAATGAGAATTGCTGAAAATTTACTCCCCATCAGGCCATCCAAGATGTAAATACGTTTCCTCTCCATTGGAACAGATTTGGAGAATTTTTGCGTTATATCACTTGCTCATCAATGGATCCTCTGCAGTGAATGGGTGCTGTCAAACAGCTGATAAAAAAAAAAACAATAATCCACAAAACTCCAGTCCATGTCTTGTGAAAAGTTAAGAGCTGCATGTTTGTAATAAGCAAATCATTAAAATGATTTTAACTTCAAACCATTAATTCTGGCTGTAATACAAATACTCCATCCATTATATTGCTTTCTTCAGTAAAATTTTTTTTATCATTATCATTAGGTTAAAGAGAATTCTATTTTTAAATCACAGAATTACCATTTTAGCTAAGGTTCGGTCTTTTGAAACCTATTTTTATGATGATTATAAATGTTTTTAGAAGAATCCTATGAAATTGCTTGTTGGTTTCAGGAAATGGCAGCTAGATGCCGCCGGCTCTACAGGAAAGATTGGCATTGCTGGTATTTTGCCCGAGAGCCCCATGCACAGCTGTGCAGTTCAGATTCAAGTTCATTATAAAAATTTTTTTTTACATGCTGACACTTATTTTATGTGATTTCAGTGAACACATTTTTAATCAAACCCTACCTTTCTTGCATTTAGACAAGCTTAGTTATAAAAAGTCCATGTTATGTTCCTTCTTTCAGTTATCCAAGGATCAGAGACTTGTCTATTCTGGACGGCTTCTTCAGGATCACTTGCATTTGAGGGACGTGCTAAGAAAGGTACTCCTCTTGTATTTTTTTTTATTATTATCAAATCTGATGCAGTATACAAAAACAAGTCAAATGTTTTAAAGAGAAGTTTGATGCCGCTTCAAACAGTTTTGAGTGTTTCTGATTGAGATGTTTAAAATACTGCTTTACTTTATAGATTCTAAAACGTGTATCTCATCATCATAATCTTTTATTTTTTGTTATTAGGTACTGGTATCAGGCCATCCAGACCCAAATGATCAATGATCATGGGTTTTTATTTTATCTTTTTACATTCTTTTATTTTATAACTAAATGCGTCTTATTGTGAACTGTTCATCCATGCATATGTTTCATTTTAAAAAAAATTTTTTTGAGTAATTAAAAAATTCAAGGCTCATTGTTATAATTTGTTTCACTGGGATGTATTTCACAATGCAGAAGAAAATAGCTGTTGCTACTTCCACTTCCTTTAAAGCTAAACTGTGACATGATGTTTTTAAAGCACTGAGAGATGACATAGTAACCAAAGACATTCGTTAAATTCATTTGTACATCAACCAACAACAACAATCAAAATCAGAAAGAGCTTTATTGCCAGGTATGTTTACACATGGGGATTTTGGTTAAAAAAATTTTTGGTAACAGAAGCTGCCAAAACACAAACAGAATGACATTAACTCTCACTTTCGTGATCGCACATACTATGTCTACACTATGAAGCAACGGTACTTGCCACATATTTTACAAGATTATATGTTTGTCAGTGGTACTGAGGATCTACAAATCATTTACCATTGTCCTATCTGTTATCTCTCCAGTCATTACACCGCGTCTACATCGGACGCGACAGTTGACATGTGGCGCCGCACCGTATCAGCTAAAGACTTCTACACTGGACGTGTCAATGCAACTGTTGAAAATGCTGTGAAATTTTTGTCAGCACATCATAAATAGAACAATGCAGCAGTTTTCTTTCAGGGATTTGTGGTGTCCCGCCGCGCCACATTCAGTGTAGACCGCATCACTGATTATAATGAGTTATATTGACTTATCTGTATAACTAATCTATATTATAGATCAGTAGTTCTATAGTATTTTGTGGCGCTGCTTGCATCCAGTGTAGACATGGTGTTAGGAATCATTTAGTTTGTATCCCTGTTAAGGATTCACACTTTGGTCACACAGGGGGTTCCTCCTGAAGTCCACTATTACCTCCACTGTTTTGAGCGTGTTCAGCTCCAGGTTGTTGTAGCTGCACCAGACAGCCAGCTCTTTAACCTCCTGTCTGTAAGCAGACTCGCTTCCGTGCTGGATGAGGCTGTTAAGTATGGTGTTGTCTGCAAACTTCAGGAGCTTAACAGAGGGGTCCTTTGCAGTGCAGCTGTGAACAGGAGAAAGAGCAGTGGGGAGAGAACACACCCCTGAGGGGCACCAGTACTGATGGTGCAGGTGCTGGATGGGAATTTTCCTAGCCTTACTACCTGCTGCCTGTCTGTCAGAAAGCTGGTGATCTACTGAAAAGGGAGGTGGTCACAGAGAGCTGAGTTAATTTGGACTGGAGGAGGTTTGGTATGATAGTGTTGAAGGCCGAGCTGAAGTCTACAAATAGGTTCTTCACATAAGCCCCTGATCTGTCCAGATGTTGAAGGAAATAATGAATGTTAACTGCATCATCCACAGAACTGTTGGCTCAGTAAGCAAACTGCAGGGGGTCTAGTAAGGGTCCAGTGATGTCCTTCAGGTGGGCCAGCATCAGTCTTTCAAATGACTTCATGGCCACATATATTAAAGCCACAGGTCTGTAATCATATAGTCCAGTACTACTGTCTCTGGTAGGTAATGTAACATGCTGACTGTAGCCATACAAATGACTCGGACTGGATTCAACTCTACAAATGAGACAGACTGGATGCAAAACTTGTATAGTGTCCACTTTAAAAGAATACAATAAACAACACTTTCTTTTTTTTTTCTCAAGTATTTGACCAGAGATCAGGTTTTTTTGTACTGAGTCTAATCACTGAATTTCTTTAACCCAAACAGCAAGATGAATACCACATGGTCCACCTGGTGTGTGCGTCACAAAGCCCCCCATCATCCCCCACTTCTGGCAATAATTCCAGTTCTTTAGTGAGTACATAGATTAAAAAAGAAATAGATTATTATGATACATAATATATTATCATGTCGGTATCCTTTTAGTTTCTTCTATTGAACACTAAAGAAGATATTTTTAAAGTTTTAACATTGTCTATTGTTCTTTCTCTTTTTTTCTTCATAGACATCAGACAGTGCTGGTCCATCCTCCTCATCCTCGACCCCTAGTCAGGAAATTTCAGCCAACTCTGATGGTCTACGGTACCGAGGGAACCCAACACAAACACATGGCGTCAATCCTGCCCCTACTGGTGTAATGCAGAGGTAAAGACACAAATGGCACTCTCAAATAACCCACTCAAAGCAAAATATGTTCAGTTGAGCTTTGAGGCCTTTAAGTTTCATTTTGGATATTTCATTAGGCCTGAAGGAATGCCTCTTCCCATGCAAGGTGGTCCTGCTGCTGGCTTCCCCGCCCATCCTATGTACATGCCGATGCAAATGTTTTGGTGGCAGCAGATGTATGCACGCCATTATTACATGCAATAGTAAGTTACTACAGCCCAGTTGTTATTAAATATGAGGTTAGGACCCTGGATAATCTATCTGAGCCCTCTCATGCTGAGATTTCAGAAAATAGTTGTGCAAATCATTGTAATCATACACGACAGGTCAAACATTTTTAATAATTATTAATAAAAAGAAGACTTTTATTTTATATATTTTTTAGGCTTACTAAGGCTGCATTTATTTGATCCTATATGCAGTAGAAACAGTAATATTGTGAACATTTTTTCTATTTTGAAATGTTTTTGAAATTAATTTATGTGATGGCAAAACTGAACTTTCAGCAGTAATTAATACTTTTATTTAGCAATTATAGCAAGCATTAAATTGATCAAATGTTAAAGACATTTATTATTGTATATGTCATCATATAGTGTATGCCGTTTCAACAAAAATATTTTGTTGATAAAATAAGCAAAAACTATTTTCCACCTTAAAAAAATATAATCAAAACATTATTAATATTTTATCACCAATACTAATTGATAAAAAGCACCAAACCAACATATTAGAATAATTTCGGTAGGATCAGGTGACACTGAAGACTAGAGTAATGGCTGCTGAAAATTCAGTGTTGCCATCACATTTGTGAATTACATTGAAATATTATTACAATAAAAAAAAACTACTTTTTATTTTAATATACTGTTCACAGTTTTACAGTTCTGATCAAATAAAAGCAGCCTTGGTGAGCATAAGAGATTTCTTTCAAAAAGCATTAAAAAAAAGTTTTACTAGTAGAGCAAATGCATATCTTTTTTTCTATACAGGTTTTTTTTTTCTATAAAGACAACATTAAATCAAAACAAACCATTTTTACTTTCCAATTCATTTAAATCACATAGTTCATTGATGTGCACTGTATTTTGTTCATCATTTTATCATTCACAATCTTTCAGTCATGCAGCCATGGCAGCCTCCCGGGCGTCCAGCGCGGCCCCATTTCCCGCTCCCAGTGCTGGCCCCGCCACTCAGCCGGCTCGGCCTAATGAACCTGCAGCCCCTATGGGGCCCAACCCTGTTCCTGAGGACCACCCTGCCAACCCCAACATCCAGATGAATGCTCAGGGAGGAGCCATGTTGAACGACGATGAGCTCAACCGAGACTGGCTGGACTGGATGTACACAGTGTCACGTGCTGCCATTCTGCTCAGCATCGTCTATTTCTATTCCTCCTTTGGCCGCTTCGTTGTGGTGATCGGTGCCATGCTGCTGGTTTATCTGTAGGTCATGTTCGAAATAGAAGCTTCTTGATAAGCAGAAGTTGACTTGTAGGAAGCTGAACATTCTATTTGCACTCACTGTCTCTGTTTGTGTCCTCCAGGCACCAGGCGGGCTGGTTTCCCTTTAGAGCAGAACTACAGAATCCAGGAGCTGGAGAAGGCCCTCAGGATGAGGCTGAGCAAAATCTGGATATGCAAGAGATGGTTAGTTATAGTAGTTGACTTTTGCCAATATTGTTGCAGATATCTAGAAATCAAGAAATACTGACAGAACAGAAAAGTTTGTAGACGTTGGATGTCTCAAATATTTATGTATATTATAATTTTTTTCTATTTTTAATGACTTGTCTATTTTCAAATGTGAAAAATTTAGATGATAATGGAATTGGTTTGTCTAAACTTTTTAAAGATGGAGCATATTGAAATTTTATATATATATATAAACCTACCCATCATATATATATATATATATATATATATATATATATATATATATATATACTGTATATATACTGTATATTTTTTTTAAACGTATTGTATTCCTGTGATGCAAAGTTGAATTTTCAGCAGCCATTACTCAAAAAAAAAAAAAAAATCTAAATAACATTTCATATTATACACAGATATATATTTATTTATTCACTTATTTATTCATTCTAAATGACTTTACTATCATTAAAAAACTCTTAACCCAAACTTTTGAACAATAGTGTATATTGCAAAATATATATTGTAAAATATATAAAAATTATATATTGTTAAGACTGTCAGGGGAGTACTGACATACTTCACAATTATTGCCTGATACCAGTAATCTTAGAATGGTCACACATCGTCCTAAAAAAATTTCTTGAAAATGATATACATCTTTCTCATGAACTGAAGTAATGGTTTTATATGTATTTTTATTAAACCTACCCATCATTTTTATTTTTTTCCTCCATAGGAGCGCATGATGGATGAGGGAATGGAGGAAGATGAGGGGGACAGCGGGGAGGAAGGTCCTGAAGAACCCATGAACGCAGACCCTCATCAGCCGGGCTTCCTCTCAGCCTCTTGGTCGTTCATCAGCACTTTCTTCACCTCCCTCATCCCTGAGGGTCCTCCACTCGCTGCCAACTGAACTTAGATCTCTCCACATTGTCTGTGGACAGTGGGGAGAAGAAATTGACAGTAGACATAAAAAATAATAATAATAAAATACAAAAACAAGTAAAAACATGGTCTGTCATGTCCTGGAAAGTCTGTAATGCTGCTTCAATGGTATTCAGTTGTCTCCCTATGCCAATGCTTTTCTTCCCGTCTTTGTTAACAAGTCAGGGTGAGGTTTCATAGATGTGCTGTCCATGTTGTTATGAAATACTTTATTTCTCAAGACTGGTTGATAAACATAAGAGCATAAGACTTAGTGAATCATGCAGTTACTTTAGTGCATAACTATTTTTCTCTTTCTTGTGTGTAAATAAATAGTAAATATTTACAGATATGAATATATGCATCTCATTAAAATAAGGTGTGTTTTTGAATAAAATCAGGTTTTGTTTTCTTATCACAGTTCGTGGTTTTGATTTTCTTCAGCTGGTCAACTGATGCACCACTAGTGGGCGCCACTGATTAAAAAAAATTACATGTACAGATTTAAAAGATGCTTCTGTTAATAACTTTTCTTACTCTCTTAAATATAACTTTTCTTAAGATTTACACCTATATATATATAGGAGTTACTCAGGAAAAATATACATGTATGCACTGTTTAGTCTTGAAACATTAATGAAAACGAAAAAAAAAATTTGGTTATTCAGAATGTGATGCATTCTATATGCTATAATATCTAAATACTATGATCTTTTATGTTATATTGTTTTTATATGACAACATTTAAAATAGATAAAGTGGTGATGCACCAAGTACTTCCGCCAATATTTTCAGTGGACAGATGATTATAGATAGATATTCAAGAAATAAAGGCTATCTGTTTTATAATTAAACCATTTTGTGTAACTATTGTTTCTTGAGGAAGAATTCTTCATGAGACATACTTGATGGCATTGGGAAGAGCTTGCACACATATGTATATGCCACCTTAAAACCACAAAGTCCCTTCTACATTCTGAAATAAAAGTTGTCATCTGTATTCTATCTTCAGCCCTCCATCCAGTCATATACAGACACTGGTGAGATGGACACAAAAAAGCAGACCATCATGCACTTCAGTGCCTTCAGAAAACCTCTGATCAAATGAAGATGGATTTTGTACAGTTCATTGTAACAACACAATTAATTATGCATGACAGAGACATTTATTGGGCTCATTTCACCCGGACTCCACTAAGTAACTGGACAAATCAGGTTAAAGTCTGTCTTTCCAAGGTAGGACAACTCTTATCAGGAGAACAGATCTGTGTCTGTCAGACCATGATTTCATCATGACTCCAGCCTATTCTAACCTTAATAAGAAATAAGAGAGTGAAAAAAGTCTCTCCAAGCATTCAAGAAAAAAAAGTGTTTTGTTTGACTCCAAAATTGAATCTAGCATCTAATTATGTAAATATTTTTCAAAAGTAAGTGCATCTATATGGTCAACCGTTGTTTAACAGAGGAAATAAAGAACATGGACTCTATTGACAGGGATGTGGCTTAACCTTAATTCACTGGCAAAGGCAGCAGACAGTTTTCCATTCCTGCCCATAATTGTGCTCCTTTTGTCTTTGGGATAAATTAGAAAATCATAGCGGGAAAGAAAAAAAGCTGAACAAAATTACATTAGACTTAGCTGGCAGTCCTTGCTGTGTAAATGACACTCTTATTCCTTAAAATGGACTTCCTGGTGACCTGTTCCTTTCAATTTATTTCTCCATAGCTCATGGCCTCAGATCGCCCTTCTCCTATCGTTTTAATCCAATCACCCTCTCACTGGATGTTATTTATTTGCTTATTTATTTTCAAAGGATGTAACTGATTTTTATCAGAGGGTAGAAGTGCCTTTTCTTCCTGGTGAAACGGTGACTAACGACCTGCTATCGATTTGTTGGTTTGTCCATGAAAGAGATGGCTGTGTGATAGAGAGGCCATCTTTATATTTAGAATTATGCTACAGATACTTCAGACATTTCCTGCCCTGCAGCATCATGCCTTACAGATAATGCATGCAGAATAATAAATAATAATTGGTGTCACCTCTGTGTAAGGTTACTCAGAAACAGGCGGATAATTGTTGGGGATTTAGCTAGCAAATCCATTTATGTGAACTAATCAATCAATGCACTGTTATATGTATATATATATATATATATATATATATATATATATACATATAACAATAAAGATTCTGAAGTGACAGAAAATTGAGTTTTGGTTGGTACAAACTGTGTTCTTAAAAAAATAAATTAAAACTTTTAATTGACTGGATATCAGTTCAGAGCAAATTTCATACTGTAAATAAGCTTAAAATGTATATTAATTTCAATATGCTACACTCTTTAAAATAAAGGTTCAAAAAAAGGGGGTGTTCACATTAATGCAATAGAAGAACCAGTTTTGGTTCCCCGAAGAACATTTTGGTCAAGATTTCTTAGTGTGAGGAACACTTTTGTGGAATTTGAAGACTCCGTGGATATTAAAGGTTCTTCATATGAACCATCAATGCCAATTAAGAGCCTTTATTTTTAAGGGTGTGTATATATTATAGCTATTTAATACAATGATTGTGAGGGCAGCATGAAACAACAATGCAAAAATCACACACTCACAGCATTATTTTGGGGTGATATATATTTCTTTTTGTTTACAAATAACATCTATCATTGCATCAAATATTACATTAGCCATATCTTTTTATAGCTGAAATAAATATATTGCACTTAAAAAAGGCATCAAAACAAAAATGGTCAGACATCTCCTTATAGATAGGATACAGCTGGTTTAGAAATACGCACATACATACATACAAACAAACAAAAACAGGAATAAAGAGAAAACATTTGCTAATATATTGCAACTCTGTCTGTTCATAACAAATCAAAGGTTGAAATGGTGGGCATTTTTTTTTACCAGCTTTACTTTAGACAACAACACATTCAATCTAAATAAAACACCCTGAACCCTGAAATGCAGAAAGATTGACTGAATATCTGTATTGTGTGGCTCTGTTTGTGTATTTATGCTTGTCTGTTCTGTTCAAATTTGAAGGATAAATAAAAACGGCAGCATCAACTTCCTCACACTTACACACACACACAGAAACACACACACTCCAGTTCCTCTTCATCTGCCTATTACAGCTAGTGCTGTTTCTCTGTGATCTGGTTACAGGATGCTGATGAATTGTCGTCGATGTGACTGTACAAATAGGAACACTTCAGCCACAAATCACCCAATTTCCCTCATTCCCCCGGGGAAGACGAGACTATTATTTAAAAGGTAGCCCATTATTTACAGGTGTAGACTTCCTGCAAGCTGGCTGATGACAAGCAGCCTCGAGTGGCTTAAGATCAGTTTCTGGTACTGGAAAGAAATATTAGCCAGTTCCAAAACCTGTCCATTTTCCTCTGGTTTTCTTGGTTGTTACTTGTAGAAATGGCCTCACATTGTCCGCTGGTTCATATCGGTTGCAGTTCACCCTCATCACACTGTTGTCTTTTAAACTAAAAAATGTATTGAGGGTGAGTAAATTATTACAGAATATCAATATCCTGGAGAACAGTCTTTTTAAATATAAAATACATTTTAATGCCTTAAACAGTTTTTAAAGAAAAGAAACTTATCAGAGCAGAAAGATAAAATCAACCTGTCCAGCATTTTTGGGTCCACATGTTTCCATCCAGTCCTGCGGTTTTCATATAGCACAGCGCCCTCTAGTGTCGACAGTTGGAACACGAGGGCTGAGTGGTTGGCAGCTCCACAGATACTGTATCGCATCATTAAGAACTGATAGATCACGGGGAATGAGAAAAGCAGTAGTCCAGTGTTACTTTCTCACTCATTTGGCGCTGGGTGGCGATAAAGGCAATGAGACGCATCATTAAAGAGATAGTTCACCCAATAATGTAAATGAAAATTCTGTCATCATTTACTCACCCGCACGTCATTCAAAACCTGCATGACTTTATATCCTTTTGTAGAACACAAAAGAAGATATTTGGTAAAATGCTGCCTCCCATTGACTTCCAAAACACAAAATAATACATTCTGAAGAAATCTGGCACCGAAACACCTTTTATGCTCATTAGCAGAAAGAAAGTCATACAGGTTTGGAAAAACACAAGGGTGATTAAATAATGAAAGAATTTTAAATTTTTTGGTGTATTATCCCTTTCAAGGTAGCATTATCACAGATGAATAGCAGATGAAGACGGATCTCTGAGTCTCTTATCAATGCTAAAAACTCATGCTTAAAGTTCTCTTTTACAAGAATCCGTGTCCGTTGGGCATTTCGTTCACCTTTTCTCCAGCACAACTGCGAGAAGCAGCACGTCCGGGTCGTTAGTCAATTCTGTGTATGTATTATTTACATGTGGTTCTTCCTTTCGTGAAAGCATGTTGTTTGCATGTGTATGGGTGGCGTATGTCTTTGCATGCCAGTAATGGGGAATTCTTATCAGGCTGAGGTGACAGGAATCATACGAACGGGGTCATGACTGTGGAAGAATGGCGAAGTCCCTGGATGGCGGCGTAGGGCCCCTGCTGGAAATAGTGGTGGTAGCGTGGCATGTGGAAGGAGGGGAAGGTCGGCCCGCTGCCCTGCATGGAGCTGGCCAGGGCGGATGGGGTGAGAGGCATGCCCAGTCGACTGTAAGGGGGTAGAGAGCCCTGGATGGGGTGAGGAAGAGGACTGGCCAAGGACGCTGTGCTGGTTCCGATGGCAGACAGAGACTGAGGGTGCTGAAAACCCGAGAAGCCAGACGTTGTAGTGACCCAGGAGCTGAGGGAGAGGTTGTCTGATGCGGTGAATGCTGAACCTACAGGGGAAGAACTGAATTAATTATTTGTACCATACAATTAGCATATTTACCATAATGTTAAACATTTTTTTTGTGATTTTTACAGCAAAAAGACTTTACAATAAAAACTTGTAAATGAAAAAGGAAGTTTTTGCAGCGATGCCACAGAAGAATCATTTTTGGTTCCCGATAGAACTTTTCAGTGAACAAGTCTTAGAATTAGAATGAAGAACATTTAAAAAAAATCTAAAATAATTTTCTTACTTCAAAGCACCTTGTGTGTAACGGAAGTTTTCCAAGACTCTTAATGGAACTATAGATATTTTTAAGAGTATAAGTGGTTTACATTACATTATGTGAAATTTACTTTTTATTGTAAATAGAAATAAAACTATGAATTGCCATTAGTGAAAAACTGTACTGGAAAACTGTGTGACACATGACATATGATTACATTTTATAGTACTTTTTTTAGTTTTTTAATACTACCACTTATTACCAGTATCATGGTGGTTTATCAGTAAATATTTAATTACAAAACATAAATTGGTATATTAAGATTATATCACTTGTTGTAAAAACTACAGGCATCCTGAAATACTTTACTGTGAATTTCTAGCATTCACAGTTGCTATTTTTAAGCAAATTGAACAGAATATTTCTAGCGTACAGTTTACTGTTACAGGAGGGTTTTCTTACCTCTACTGTGTGCAGAGAGCCCATCTTCACCCAAGGTTTCCTCATCACCAGTGTAAGTCCGAATGGGCGACCGGGCGTAAGAATGCTTGTGGATCAAACTCTCAACACTTTCCCTACAGCAAAACCAAAAGACAACAGCCCAAAATATATCTCTAAATCCACAACTGCTAAAAAAAAAAATCTTTTGATCTGGTTAAATATCCTACATCTAGTGCATTTTAATCAACTAAACCATTTTTTTTTTCAAGGCGTCACAAAATATTTTCTCATTTAAAGAGATTCCAAATCTCCAAAAATGAACACAAAAGAATGTTTTAACAATTTTTTGTCCATAAATTTAAAGCCAGTGGGGTTCAAAACCAGACTGTGGGTATGAATTACACATGTAGAGTGTCTCTCTGCAGCTTTGTGAGTTCAATGAATCAGACAGGTCATGCTTGCTTAAACAACAAGGGCATACAAATATGTTAACACACAACAAGTGCGTAGAGAGAAGTGTGTCTGCTAGCCTTGCTGTAAATGCATTAGCTCCTGTTAGATTAGACTCCTCAGACAGGCTGAGATGGTCTGCATCACAAGAGCCATGCGTCCACATTAGCCTCCCAATTAGGTTAGGAAAGTGCAATATCTGTCAGCAGCGCAATACAAATATGTGTGTTTTTATCTGCGACGCGCTCCGAGGAGAGGGGCCTACAGCCCTACAACTTGGGTGGCTGTTTTCAATCAGTCACGGGGCTCAATTGAATTACGCTGTGTTTTAGTGCAGTGCCCGACTCCAGACTAATGCGATTTCTGCAGCTCCCTGAAGATCAATTGATCAGATCTAATTCACAGCCCTTCCAAAGAGAAAAAGAAATAGAGAGACGGAGAGAGAGATGGAACAGGATGCATTTTTGTGTGGTATTTTTGGCAGTCATTGACTTTAGTTTGTTCTTTCGTTGGGGTTCGAAATGGAACTCGCTGGCAAATGTTTAACTGGAATGCTAATTTGAGAGCACGTCGCCAAAACCGGTCATTTCCAGCAATTCTAGCTTTATCAGATTTTTTTTCAGGCCATCAGTGGTTTTGCTCGTGATTCTTGGGTCAGAAAAGAGACCATTTTTCTTGTATTTATATATGTCAACATTGACTAAATAAAAATATATGGTATTTAGTTTAGAGATCTCATAACACACATTTAACAGCGAGCAAAAAGTGCATTATTAAAAAATATAAAGCAATAAAAATAAATAAATATATGACACCAAGGGGGAACCTGCAACGATTTCGATATGATTTAAATTTTATATTCGTTTTGTTGTGTATTTTGAGAGCACGTTTCCAAAATCTTTTTTTTTTTTTTTCAGCATTTCTAACTTTATCAAGCGATTCGATCAATTTCAAGTGTGTTTTCTTGTGGTCATCTTGTAAGTTACTATTGACTTAATTAAATATATAGGGCATTCAGAGGTCATATAACACATTCAAAGGTGGGCAAAATTCATAAATATATGAAAAGCAAATAAATAAATAAAGGCCTACTATAAAAAGCGATAAGCTGAAAATGTTAGGCCTACCCTTAGAAGCTATTTCTAGCTGATCTTAACAAAAAATAAATAAATAAATTTGATGAAGCCTAGTAATTTAATATTATATAATATTATGATAATATACATTTTTTCTACCTTTTTGCTATATTATTATTATTGTTATTATACTTCAATGTATTTCTTAATTGACCGCATGAACCACACTCTTAAATTAGGCTAACGTTTTTTTTTCCAGCTTTTATTGTACCAACCCGCCCACACACGTCTAGGTCTAATGAGACTAATGAAAAGCCACTTGTGCACTTGTTAATGAGTTTGGCTGAACGTTTCCACCACACACACGCTTCACTCCTCCCACACTGCACGAGCACGGGTCAGAAATCAACACGCCACTAGCAGCAGAATTCCTCATACCTCTCAATATCCGTGAGTCTGGAGGAGTCTCTGAAGCCTTTAGCAAAAGGGTTGCTGTCAATCTTCAGTTTGGTTATCTGAAGTGAAAATAGGACACAACTAAATTAATCCAGCAGCTCTGTTCCTCTCCCACTTCCAGTAAATTGTTCTGCTAAAATTGAATCAATTTTAAACAGTTGCCAAAATATTACTTTTTAAAAATTCAAAATAGTAGCTACTACTATTTACAGAGGAACCGATTCATAAAAATAGCCAATGGGGGAAATAAATACTCAAAACATAAGTTTTCTTGCACAAATATAGGCTACTACAGGCTTTTCTAGGTGCCTTGCAAGGGGATTCGCAAACTGGTTGATTTGTACTCACCAGCTGGTTCTGGTAAGCAGTGACTGCAGTGAAAACTGTCTCAGTGAAGACGAATGTACGAAACTCCTCAGACTTCAGATTAAGAAGTGACGCGGTGTGATCTTTCTTCTTGATGATATGAACTCGGGGTTGGTACTTGTGCATGGAGTTCAGGATGATCTGTTAAATAAAGTGTGAGAAAATTTGAATTTATGTGATGCAGGAAAACTATAAAAATATAAATGTAGCAATTATTTATTATATATTATTATTATTATTATTATTATATAATTATACTATTCTATATCATGTATATATATATATACACATTACTGCAGGCATTACTATTTAGTAAAACAAAACAACAACAAAACCTATTATGCCTCCTGTAGGCTATATCCAAATGTCATATTTGAATTATCATCGTCAAATTATTTAAAAACAAAAATGAAACAATTGATCTTCACAGGCAAATATATTTTCTGTAAAGCCACTTGCGTTTACAAATACAAATCGTTACAGATTTCGTTTCTTCTTACGTGACCGTGCTGGTCCAATTCGTTGTTTGTAAGCTTCACTTTTTCGAAAGAAACCATTTGTTTCAACAGCTGTTCTCCTGTAAACGGCGAATCTGGATGCACGTACAACCTGTAAAATTATAAGGGAATACATTAGTATATGCTGTAGATCCGTTTGAATGTGCTTTATGTGATTCGATTTTCATTAATTTTATCCTTAAGCTATAATTAGCATACATTTCACAATATTTATGTTTGGATTTGAATCTAACAAATGACTATAGGCTAAATATATATATATATATATTAAGTAAAAACATAAAATAACAGAAGGTGCTAAATTCAAATCTAATTGAATTAGGCTACACGTAGCGTACAAAATCAAAGTGAATTACCACACCAACTTGTATGTAGGGCCATCTAAAATAATAGGCTATGTTTTGTAATGATATATTCTCTTTTTAGTTTCACCGGCTGTTCACGATTTGTTGATGATTTGGCAACTTAAGCAATCATAGCAAAACAACGCATAGAGGAAATGTCAAGATTCTTACCTAGCTGGTAAAGGTGGATCTGCCTTTCCCGCCACAAGCCACGAGGATCTATGATAGGCATATCGATATCTCTTATTGTCCACCGGAACGATGTCCATTAGTACGATATATTTGGCGTCCGGATCCACTCCGGAAAATGACACACGTATTGTCGGAAACATTCGTCTGTTGAAACAACATCAAGTGGCTTTCAGAGACTACACATAATTTTTAGATGTTGGTTCAAATAGACAAATTAGCTGAAATAGCCTATTTTAGATGTTGGCTATACTGACAACATAGGCATGTCCTTTAAAAGAATATGTTAAATGCGTCTATAAAGATGGCCTAGGCCTAGGCTACTAAACAAATTCGTCTACTGGTTTGAAAATACTGATAAATAAAAATAATTTCTGCTGTTTTTTTACCTTCCAGATTTTGTGATAATCATTTCCGTGCCGAGTTCGTGGAACTTGTCCCACAGTTCTTTGGTCTCGAGGCTGCAGGAGATCTTGGCCATCTCCTCGCTGGGGACGCCGGGGCTCGTGGGGATGAGCGGCTCCGTACATAACGGAGCGCCGCTGCCGCTGAAGTCTCCGTGGGCTTCCAACGAAGACAGGTCCCTGATGTTTGGATGGCACGATGACTTCTCTACGAATTGTTCTAGAATTAAAAAAAGAAGTAATTAAATATATATGTGCGCCAATTGATTGCAGTTGGTGTTACAAAAGGTTTTCAAGTCAGGGACTAACATGCAGATATTGGTTTGGTTCTTAAAAAAAAAAAAAAAATCACACATTATACCGTTTACATGATTTGCTTTAGTTATAAATATAGGCTAATAGAATATAAAAGCCTATATGAAATGTAGAAATAATATCACTGCATGTAGAAACATAACTGATAAAGTGCAATTATTTAAAAGTAGCCTATATTAATAATAGCCTAAAATGAATGGTTTTATGTGCTTAAATATTTATTAGATATGTATATTTTTTTACTGTTATCATTTTATCCTGAAACGTAATATTACAAACGGCACAGAAATACTAAAAATATTCCAATGCAGTGGCCATTAAACCCACAAATATTAATGTTTTTAAATCTTACAGTTACTGACAGGCAAATTAGACTTCTCTTTTATTTTTATACTGCAAATATAAATAAACTGTTAGCCGTACGAGATGGTTTGTCGTTTGTTTTCCTAGAAAATTAAATGTTCATTTTGATTTGCCAGGAAAGTGTGCAAAAAATAAACAAACAAACAAATAAATAAATAATCTTCAAAAACCAACACAAATTGGCCAAATACAAAATCTGACTTTTATATTTAATGTTTTCCTTTATATACTTTTTATAAAAAAGTTTAATAGAATTACTCCTTACACTGTCAAGTCACAATTACCCCATTTTTTAAATGAAATTTAATACAATTAAATGTATGCATTTAGAAGACGCTTTTATCTTTTATTCAAAGCGACTTAAAGTGCATTCAGGGTAACATTTTATCTAACGTGTTCAAATGTTAAAATATTTACTTTTTACGACCGCACAAGCTCACGCAATTGTATAACCCACTGCCAATAAACAAGGTTTAATTAAATACTCGGCTATTTTACTAGGTTATATTTTCCTTTACATAAAACTGCTGGAGTTTGACACTGATACGCCTCGCGCGCAAACTCACGTCACTGCTGCAAAACAAGAAAACACTGCTGCTATCAAATCTCGTTGATCTGCTCTCACCCAGCGGCTTGATGGTATTTTCCTCCGACTCCTTGTCTTTCGGTTTCCCACTTGACATGAGTGCGGCTATGGAGAAGGCATTCGCCCTTGAAGAGAGCTGAGGCTTTGGGGAAGTGGTGTACTCCATGATGCGAGTGCTCAAAACTATTCTCAACAGCACAAATATCCAGATTAAGCCCCGAAACGACTTTAAATTGCAAGATGATAATTGAGTAAGGACTAAGAAGATTGCAGGCTACAGGCTGTTCCGTGTGTTACTTCCAAATCGGTTGGGACATTGTGTGTCTCGCTCCAGTCACCCTCTAGCTCTCTTGCACATGCAAGGTTTTCAAAGTAAGTGTTGGACACTTGCAGTCCCCTTCATATCACTAGCCCCTCCGTCGTGCACAGCCATGACCAATCGTTGTGTGGCTTCTAGATCATTGGTTATTCAACACCCTCCACTGTATGGTCAGCTTATTTATAAATCCTACTACGATGACGGCTTGGCTGATGAATATTAATTTATTCTCGTGACGTCGACCTTCCTGAATTGCTGAAAGAACGAATAGATTTTTGGGAGAGGCGTGGCTTACCAATATTTAAGCTTTGTGACTGGCCACCTCAAGGAACATCACAACGACATTATTAATATTCATGAGTTCACCAATAGTGATTACGCCAAAAGGAAAAATAAACTTCATCAGTTTCAAACACGTCACATCTGTCTACACCTGTATAAAC
Source organism: Carassius gibelio (assembly GCF_023724105.1). NCBI lineage: Eukaryota > Metazoa > Chordata > Actinopteri > Cypriniformes > Cyprinidae > Carassius > Carassius gibelio. The sequence goes on along the minus strand of NC_068386.1, from coordinate 5,605,470 downwards.
TTCCATCATGCATGAAAACTTAAATGTACACATCTTGTAAGGGAATGTTATAGAAGCCCAGCCTATACTTCCTTAACATGACAAATGTTTTATCACCAAGCTATAATTAAACTAATGGTATTTGTTTTATTTGTCCTAAGTTCCCACATTTTTGAGTATAGCTATGACATAATCCATTACTCAGAACATTTATCTCCGACAAAAACACAGGTCCATCCAGACGTTTTTAAATCATTAATATAGCTATTTAGCCTGTTTTAAGTTAAAGTAAAATTATATTGTAAGAATTGTAAACTCGCCAGTTATGCTGCTATAAATATAAATGTTGGAAAGAGAAAAACAACATTTAGGCCTATCAGTTTCTTGATTTTGTTTGTAACGACACAGTCCTGTCTTTACAAACCAGTGAAAAAACTAATCAGGAAATTGATATAGGCCTATTTATTAATTTGACTAATTAGTAGGCTAACCATAAATTAGAACGGAAAAGTCCAATCAAAAGTAAAGAAAAAATACTAAATAACATAAATAGGCCTTATCTAAATAAGCCTATAGTTGTATTCTATAATTAAATAAATTACAATTATTACTAACCTATTATCAATGTTTTTATGTTCGTAGATTCAGCAACATTACTTATCTGATTTGTAACAGTTATGTTTTTATTGTTGTTGTTGTTGTTTGTTTCTTCTGCGTTATTCTTTGAACTTTTGTTAGAACAAATCCTGTCTAGACGCCACCTCAGGCCACCGCTCTCGCTTGATGCCAAAACTGAGACACAGGCCCTTTGTCAAGTCTAACACTTACTTATGTCGATCAAGCTTGGTGAAATCATTACTGCAGATTTTAACTAACACGTTTCACACAAAAAGCACTGGTCTGTCGCGTTAAGCCTAGCCTGGGTTCAGCTGGTCGGCTGTGGCATTAACATTACATTTACATTTAGTCATATAGTCATCACTTCCTGCGCGTGCTCGCGCCGAGTGAGAGTCAGTATATATAAATATTTAGGCCTATATATATTAAAAGCTCTGACTCTTGTGTTTTTTCCGCTTGAGGAATCACCTAAATGTCACTCTCTCTGGAGAGACGCAAGAGCCCCAGATCTACAGCGTTTAAACCCATTAAGGCGACACTCAAATGCAAATCCAGTGCTGCAGATATATTATAAGGGACCTTGGCTGGAAAAAAAAATTAGATTACTGTGCAATTGCCAGCGGATAATGTGCTAAAAGCTTTCCCACTTAGCGTAACTCCTTACTGAATATTATTCACACTTTCAGGGCCGATGTGCCAGCCGGACCATGGCGAATTTTAAAGCTAAAGCCGAAACATGCTCGTCAGGTGCAGTGTTGCCATGTCCGCTTTTTATAAGCAACTTTGGATTTAGGCTACATAGAGTCACGGTTTTACTAGTGCTTGGCAAAGATGTGACCAACCAGAAAATCATTTGCCGAATATCACCTGCTGTTTAAGAGCAATAATGTCATTATTAATGGTTGTAGTTCCCTCTTTATTCTGTTTATTTATTAGGCTAACTTATGATTAATATCTACAGTAGTCTATGTGTGCAACATTTTCTTTATTATTATTTATTTTTTGTTGTTGTTTTTTAGTTTAGAAGATATGATTATTGGACTAAAACATTGGTATTAATTTAACAATTTACATTTACATTTATTCATTTAGCAGACGCTTTTATCCAAAGCGATTTACAGATGAAGACAGTGGAAGCAATCAAAAACAACAAAAAGAGCAATGATATATAAGTGCTATAACAAGTCTCAGTTAGGTTAACACAGTACACGTAGCATGGGATTTTAAATAATATAATAAATAAAAAGAAAACAGATAGAATAAAAAATAAAAAATAAAATAATAGAGCAAGCTAGTTAGAGGTCTTTACACATACACACACATACATATACAATTGCATAATAAATGAAAAGAAAATAGAATACAAAAAGATTAGAAAGGTAGTTAGATTTTTTAAAGAATAGAATTACAATAGTGATTTAATAGTGATGTAATTTAGCATTGTTTATGCTTTATGCAACTTTAAGCTTTTTATGATGATGATCCAACTAGCTTTTTTTTATTGCGACATCTGGCAACACTGGTCAAGCGTGGATTTCATACTTGGAAAATAGGAATCTAAACAGGAACTGTGTTTAAAACACAGGACTGACGGAGGCATCTCGGGGATTGCTTGCTATATTACGTCTCAAAAAAAGTTTGACATTCAACTGGCCACTGTTTTAATAATTTCTGTACATCAGACGGGAGATAATATAACGTTGGTGAGCATAATTAAGACTTTGGGATATAACTAATGTGCTGTCCTTAATTATTTATAGGTAAACACTGTTGTTATGATTTTTTTATTGTTCATTGTTAAGGAACTAATCCATCTAAAGTAGCATTAATTCCATGCATTTATGCCCTGTAGGCCAAATCATATTGCCCACAAGCTTGTGAGGTTTTGAGGATCAGTATAGTGAGTTATATGTTCCCAACATTATAAATTATTACAAAGTCTTAAATAATTGATTTCAATATTTTATTAAGGCCTATATCAGTGCTCTTCAGTGTAGATGTTGTTTGAGTGAAAATAGAGAAAATAATTGATCATAGCTTCTCCACCTCAACATTAACAGGTCATGATCATCAGAAGAAATGCATATTGTTTATTGTTAAAATACTGAAGTATTATTATTTAAATAATTCAATATTATTTAGTCAAGAATGCATATATGTATATATACGCTAAATATATACCACATAAATGACTATTGAAATCATTTTTGTGGACAGTTTTTAAATCCACTTGACTTTTTGTGCTGTCAGACTATTTTAGATTTCATTTTGTTGGTGTTTAAAAAATATTGTATTGCTTTACACCCATAAAGAAATAGGCAGCAACAAAATAAATGTCAACATTTTGTTTCCATTTATGCATATTCACATTAAATGTCTTTTTTATCACCATGAAGTGTGAATCATATTGTCAGTATTAAAATTCCTGTTGGGCCTATATGTTAAGTGGATTAATTATATTCAGGATTAATCCAGAGGCGTGAAATACAACAATCATCCTCCATTCAGACGGCTCAACAGGAAAAGGTCGGTTTCGGTCAGCTGTACTAAGTTGCGGTCAGCTGTACTAAGTTGCCATGGTTAGTAATGACCTTAAAATTCTGTTGCATCAGACTGGTTCAAAGAAAGCAGAGAAGCTTTTCCAGTTTTCACCCGTGAGAAGTGCCCCCATATTCCCCCTTGGCTTTCAGGCAAAGGCAAGCCTTTTCCGAGCTGGCCAGGCTGACAGGCATGCAGTGGCTGAGCCAGTGCCTCCGTTCATATGACTAATTAGACCAGCTTCACGCTGCGCTGTTCTTTTTGATGCTGCACCCTGGTGCTAATTGCCACGTCCGTCCTGGGGCACATGGAGGTTGAGTTCAAATGCAGCACCGGCTCACTGCACTCCTCTACCCCGCTGTCTAAACGGCCCCTTCTCAGACTTTTTTTGCCCTGACCTGGGCCATGACTGGAGCCTGTTGGGGCAAGCTTGGGATTATGTGGAGGCAATACGAACTGTAGAGGAGAAGTGTTCAGACGAGAAGGAGGAGGTGTAATGCCTAGAGGGTATTAGACGTATCTCAGATTAGGCTCATTAAGGACTGAAAAACGAATGAGGTGTCTTTGCTCAAGCAGGGTTAAATCAACCCAGGAAGTCTGAGTCTGACCTCTTGCCTTCTCATCACCTCAAACCCTTCTGTTCTTCTCGCTTGTGGCAGTCATTTTTACAGGGACCATCAGAGGGGAAGACAGTCCCAAGTAAGAGTGAAAGTCATTAGTCTTGTGTGAGTGAGTAAGTGAGAACTTGTCAGAGTGATGCTCATGGTTTAGTTAACACTGTGATGTCACAAGTACTGCCGCTAGTACTGATGGATGTGGTTTCAAATAACACACCGTCCATACCTTCTGCTGTGGTTATTGTTGATTCTTTGAGTTAAATTATTTATTAGGGATAAAGAAAGACAGCTTTTTCTCAGTTTTGAACAATTGTTTAATTGTTGCATTCATCCATTGTAGTGATCATATTTGTATTACCATAAAACAGTGGTTCTCAGACAATGGATGGTGACTGGCAAGTTAATTGCCTGATTATTAAAATGAAAATATATAAAATATATTCAAATGAAAAAAAGATCAAAGTATATTCAAATAGTACACATTACTTTTCAAACTTTACAGTAAAGAAATGTACACTTTTTATTTCTATTTCAAAGAAGTGCTTTTGAACTTTCTATTCTTTAAATAATTCTGGAAAATGAAAAGGTTTCCAAAAAAATATTAAGCAGCAAAACTGTTTTTAACACTGATAATAGTAAGAAATGTTTCTTGAGCGTGAAATCCTCATAAAAAGGATAGATAAAGTAGCACTTGGCACTGATGGCAGATGAAAAAAAACAAACAGTTCAGATATAATGGGAAAAAAGCGTATCAGTCTGTTTAAACTGCTCAATACCTCATTACAGCGTTGCACTGCACAAATACTTATTCTAACAGTTTAAATAAGACTGCTCTCGAAGCTCTCCTTTATCCATCCTTTTGCACTTCCTTATTTGTATATTTGTATTTTATATTTTAATCTGTATTCATTTGTATTTTACATTCTACCGTTAGTGGTTAGTGTTATCTGTATGCACCAAGGGTCTGAGAGTAAAGCAATTTCTATTCTCTGTATGTGCTGTAGATGTGGCAGAAATGACAATAAAGCAGACTTTGACTTTTTGACTTTGATATTAGATTGATTTCTGAAGGATCATGTGACACAGAAGACCTGAATAATGATGCTGAAATTGAATTTTAAAATATATTAAAATAGAAAATGCAAAAAAATATTTTGCAATATTACTGTTTTTACTGTATTTTTGGTTAAAAATAAACACAGCCTTGTTGAACATAAGACACTTTTGAATGATACAATTTTACTAATCCATAATTTTGCTGGATGTATTTATTAAAATTATCTAGACAGCTTCTTATTGTTCTGTTTAAAATATTCAGTAGTTTTTATTTATTTTTTTGTGTCTGAAGCAATCCACCAAACTGAAATCTAACGTTAAATTATTGTAGTTAATATTATTATAGCAATCTTTCCTGAGAGGACCGTCCTATATCTGCTCACGTCAGTGTCCTTCCATAGGGTGTTTGTTTGATGAGGGACAGAGTGAATGTGTGATAAAAGCGTTGGCATGGGCAGCCCATCTCTCATGGTCACAGCATGTGCCCCCCACACACTTCTAAGGTCCCCATCAGACATGTGATTGGATCTCTCTCACTGTCTCTGTCTTTCAGCTCTATTTATCTCTTTTCCTCCCTCTCGCATTGGCAATAGCAAACTGCAGAACAAGGAGACTGCGTCTGTCCTTCCTCTCCCCTCCACTCTCCTGTCCGTACATGACTATCGGACATTCTCCTGGTCAAACAAGTGTAAAATCTTTAAATGGGAATGTTTGACTTTGCCACAGCCATGAATAATAGAGAAGCCTGGTGGTTAAAAACGGTTCTAATGTGGTTTAACACTCGTGTGAAGGAAGAATATGAGTGGCCCATCCCACGGGGGAAAGGGTGTGACCGAGAATGGTTGGGAGAGAGGATGTCTGTGATGCTGAAATCCTTTTTGCAGCATCACACCGATGTTGTTGGGGCTTTAGCGGTGAGCGTGCAGTGTTAAAAGCCACCAAGAGTCGCAGGTCTCCAGTGTACATGCAACACTGCGAGCTGCAGGGACCAAAGCCCACTAACATCTCTTTAATTGTGTTTCTACTCGGCCGCTCCTGTCCCATCCTCCTTGTGCCTCTCCAGAGGTGATCACATTTCCAGACAGCACTGAAGTGGTAATCTTACTTGACTTTCTAAACTGTGGCCGTCCACTTGGTGTCCTTTCTTTACTTTGAGCTCTGCTTCTAACTTGCACTGATTTTCACTAGCACAAACCAAGAATCTTGTAAAAACGAACATTTACTCATTCAAACGGTTGGAATTTCTTTTTTTTTCTCATTTCATTTCAGTATGCAACATGAATTTTTTTGATATATCATCTTAATAATGCCAAACACCACTGGTTCTTACATGTCACCAGTGTTAATATTACTTAGTATTATTTATGTACTATTAGATTTAATTAATATTTTGAATTAGCTTTTGTTTCATATAAATCATATAAATATTCATATAAATTCAGTTACAATGTTAATTTGAGATTTGGCTGTAATTTAGTCATTTTTATTATTATTAGTATCATTTTATAATAATAATAATAAGTTTTATTTATATAGCGCCTTTCCAGAGCTCAAGGACACGTTACAATAAACAAACAACAATAAAGGCAATTGACAAAGAGAGCAGACAGAACAACAATAGGCAAATGAGAGTGCAAGTACAGTAAGTGAGAATTGTGTAGATGGGGCAGCAACCAGCAGAGAGAGAGGAAAAAAAAATAAAGTAAAAAATAAAAAACACACTAAGACCTATAACATTCAGAAAATAGGTGTGTTTTGAGCATGGATTTGAATTCAGAGATAGTGTTAACAAAACGGAGTGATGGGGGGAGAGAGTTCCACATTTTGGGCGCAACAACACTGAATGATCTGCCCCCCATTGAAGCAAGGCGATGCCGAGGGACAACGAGAAGGCTGGAATCAGCGGATCGTAAAGAGCGAGTTGGGGTGTAAGGGAGAAGCAGGTTACAGAGGTAGGGGGGAGCAAGGCCATGCAGAGACTTAAAAGCGAGAAGGAGAATTTTGAATTTAATACGGTAAGCCACAGGAAGCCAGTGAAGATCATGCAGAATTGGGGAAATATGTGCAGAACGCTTGGTGTGGGTGAGTAGTCTGGCAGCAGAGTTTTGAATGTATTGTAATTTGGAAATGGAGCTAGCTGATAGGCCGATGAAAAGTGCATTGCAGTAATCAAGACGTGAGGTGACAAATGCATGGATGACAGTTTCAGCATCAGAGATACTGATAAAGACTAACCCTACTGATAAAGACCCTATGATTTAAATATCACTAAGGTTGCATTTATATTTCAGTTTTATTTTAGCTCAGTTTTTAGTGATTCACCTTAATTTTATTTCAGTTAGTTGCCCAGACATTTATGTTTTTAATAATAATACTTTTTTCATCTAATCATTTGATTTGATTTGATTTCAATTAACAATAGTTTTTTAGTTTTAGCTAACAATAAAAACCTTTAATGTCATATAAACATGTTTAACACAGCAAGTTTAAATATGCAAATGTGATATGAAAGGAAAAATGACGGGGACATTTTTCAGAGAAAACTTTAATTAGATTTTTCTTACACTAAGCTATTGTATAGCTTCATAAGTTTTGAAATATAGAAAATGGTTCCTATGGACTACTTATATTTTGCTTTCTTTGTTCTTTTGGAGCTTGACAGTCCATAGTCACTACATGTTATACAGCCAAAGATCAAAATAAGATTTGCATTCCACAGAAATTAGTCAGTTGTATGCTTTTGGAACAAAAGGAGAGAATAATCAATTGAATGGTATATATTTAAATAACATAAGGTTATGGAAGAAACATGCTTAGTTCAGCATCATGAGGGACATTCAGTAGAATACAGAATGGATTAGAAGCTGAATTAGTTTGACCAATAATGTTCTTCAACATATGTTATGATAACTCATTCTGGAGATGGAAAGGAAGGAAGCGTATATGTGAGGTGCATGTAAACAGGACCATGGTGCTATTATTCCACCCAGCTAGATCAGGCCAAGGTCTGCATGTGCAAAGAACTGCTGTTAGTATTTCTGACTTTAGGAACTGTCTCCAGCCTGCATGGATTCAGAGCTCGCAGAATTCTCCCCGTCAAATGTGCTCACTTTTGATGTTAAGGTCTGTGACTTTTGTCTTTGACTGTCTCAAACATAGAAAGAAAAGAAAAAAAATGTCATGGTGATTTGGAACGACATTAATGTGAGTAAATGATGACAAAATGTTCATATTTGGGTGGATCCTCCCTTTAGAAGAATAGTTTACTCAAAAATGTTTAATTCTTTTAGATCAAACCCACCCGACTTTATTGTATGAAACAGAAAGGACATGGTTCATTACACTTTTTCACAAAAGAAATGCACATTTGCAAAAGCATGAGGGTGAGTTAATGACAGAAGTTTTTTATTTATTAGAATGGATCGTTATTAAAGGAAAATTACTTGTTTGATAGGACAAAAACCAAAAAGAGTTGTTATCAGAATTCAGAGATTTCTCTTGCTCTGAATTCTCACATTTTCGCTTCAAAATTTCATTTTTAAAGGTGTTTCTGAAATGTGTGAATTTTTTCTGTCTGGCAAAATGATTTTTTTAATGTGACATTTTGTTTGGTTTTTACATTTTTGTACAATTTAATTTAGTGTAACTTCAATTCCTTTGTAGTCTGATAAAATGACACAAAGCATTTTACTTTTATTTACAAATTTTGAATTTGAATTCTTTTTCTTCTGAATAAGACAAGTACAGTGTCAGTTAGTGTAACCTTATTTCTTTTGTAGTCAGTCAAAATAAAAGATAAAATATCAAATTTGTTTTTAAAACGTAAAATTAAATATTTTTAATGTTTTTTTTTTTTTTGCTGCAATTTTATTTAGTGTAACCTTAGTTCTTTTGTAGTCTGTCAAAATGACACAAATCTTTTTTCTTCTTTTTCTAATTTTTACAATTTCAGGTAGTGTCACCTCATTTCCTTGGTAATGACAAAGCATTTTGATTTTAGAATTTGATATTTGATATTTTTGATATTTTGATACAGTGTCAGTTAGCGTAAGCTCAGTTCATTTGTAATCTGTCAAGTGTATGAGTGAGTCCAAGAGTGAAAGTGTGAATGCCCTTGGTCTTCATCACCCATGACTGACATCTGAGGTCAAGCCTGTGTTAGCATGATGAAATGTTCTCTTTAGTTTAAATATTCACTCAATTGGAGTGAATGTTGGAGGGATGTGGGGAAGTGCAGGGTTGAGGCCATTTCTCCCTGAAACGCCCCCGCTGGGCACTCTCTCAGGAGAGGAAATCTTGCTGATTAGCCAATGATTGAGTTATAGTGAGGATGGACAGACCCAAAAAGTTAGAGGATAGGACAAGTGGTGGGAGAGAGGGTGGCAAGGGGGATGTGAAGACAGGGAAGGAGGGGAGGTGAGGCTGGGGTACAGGAGGGCTTCCACGTGCCTCCGCTGGAGCAGAAAATCTCTCTAAAATTGGTTACTGCGTCGATGGCCTTGATCTATTGTGGCAGGGGGTCATCGCAAAATCTCCACCCCCATCCTTAACGTGCCCCCCGCCCCCCTGGGAAGCGTCCATTACCACCGCTGTTTGTCAGGCACACGGGACTGAGAGTGTCACAGCTTCCCTGGTGTCCCGAGTGTGGCTCATTTAGCTGTCAAATGCTCCGGTTGCATTAGCACTCTATGAAGGGCATGAAGTAAACACAGACGGGGACATTCACACCATTACAAACTGCTAGATGTCTCCTTTGCTTGTCCTGTTGCTCTCTGGCAAAATGTGAGTAGAGTAAGAGTAGAATAGGTAGGTTAGTTACGGTAATGAGTATGTGAGTTGTATTTTTATAACTTTTGCACATATCTTATTTCTTCGAATAGCATGATGTCCAGAGAATAGGATTAGATTAGGACCTCACGTGATAAGGATGGGACATAACAAAGAACCATTAGACACAGTGAACTGCAATGTATTGTTAAAGGATAGTTCCCTAGTACTATATAAATGGCTATATAAATAAAGTAAACGTGAACTAGTTTATCTTAAAATGTTGTCATACTTTACTTGAAATGAAGTTGTGACCTAGTGGTTAGAAAAGTTTGACTCCTAACCCTAAGGTTGTGGGTTCGAGTCTTGGGCCTACAATACCTTGACTGAGGTTCCCTTGAGCAAGGCACTGAACCCCCAGGTGCTGCAACATAAAAGGCTGCCGTGTGTGTGTGTGTGTGTGTATGTGTGTGTGCGTGTGTGTGTGTGTGTGTGTGTGCGTGTGCGTGTGCGTGTGCGTGTGCGTACTTTGGATGGGTTGAATAAAGAGCATGAATTCTGAGTATGGGTCACCATACTTGGCTGTATGTCATGTCATTTCAAACCAGTAACATATTATTTATATACTAATTATATTGAATTTACCTTAATTTGAATGTATTCAAGTCATTTTGTTTAGTAATTTTTAATTGTATTTTTTTATTTCGCTTGATTGTATTTTTCTATTTCAGTTTTAGTTATTCTGTTTAGCCACTTTTATACATTTTTATTTGTAAAAAATTTCCATTTAGCTTCATTATTTCATTTTAGTACTTTAAACTTTTAACTTAAACTATTTTTGTCAGTTTTATTTTAATGAAAATATTTTTTAGAGGTTTAGTTTTTTAGATAAAAATCAACACTGTTTTTTTACTATCTCTCTCTCTCTCTCTCACACACACACACACATATATATAAAATATATAATAACACAAAATATCTTCTTTCGTGTTTCACAGAAGAAAGTACGTGTATATACTTAGAATGAGCTGAGGGTGAGTAAATGATAACGTAATTTTCATTTTTGAGTGTGCAACAACCCCAGCAACCACACAGAAAGCCATTCAGAGCAGCAACCCACCAAGGTTTCATTGTGAAATCAGTATGTTGTTTGTGATGAAGTTTGAAGGTTTTATGATGTCCTGGGATGTCAAGATCTGGCGATCTGGTCACTGTGGTTATTCTAACCTTGTTAGTGTCTCTGTACTGGAAGTGTTATCAGACTCTGGATTTGAACTTATTTCTCAGAACATTGAACTTTAGTCCTAGTGTGCATGTGTTGGGGTCAGGGAGGGGGAGAAAGGTTGGAAGCTTGTAGTCAGCATGGTCTGTCTAGGGTTAATCCTGCTCTCCTTTACAACATCGCCAAAACCCCAATTACCATCTCCCGCACCAGAGCAGAACAACTAACCACAAGAAAATAGTTCAAACAGAAATTTGCATGTGTCCACAGAACTCTTTCCATCATACACAAGTTCTGTATATCCCCCACCTCTTGTGTTTTTAAATATAAATAATTTTTTTTTTTTTGGTTTGCACTCATTTTTACCAGTTTAAATCAGATTTCCCTTCGAAATTAGCACAGAAAATATGAACATCTGGTGAATTTTTAGTTTTGTCATTTCTGTCAAAAGAAAAACATAACTTTAAATTTTAATATTACATTTTTTAAATCTGAGTTTATATGCCAATATTGTGAACTCTTTATGCTTTAGTTGCTTTAGTTGTTTTAAGTTGTCTGAACATTCATGTCATTTAGTTTTTTTTTTAAGTAATTAATAATTTTATTCAGCAGGGACACATTCAATTTAACCAAAAGTGAAGCTAAAGACATTTATAATGTTACAAAATATTTCAAATTAATACTTTCAAACTTTTTATCCATAAGAGAATCCTGAAAAAAAAAAAAACGGTATAATGGTTTCCAAAAAAATATATCCTGTGTAGCAACATTAACAATAAGAAATGTTTCTTAAGCACCAAATCAACATATTAGAATAATTTCTGAAAGAAAAAAGTGTCATGTGACACTGAAGACTAGAATCACTACTGAAAATTCTGCCATTATATAGGAATAAATAACATTTTAACGTATATTGTTATTTTGTAATAATATTTCACAATATTACTATGTTACTGTATATTTGTGTTTAAAAAAAAATGCAGTCCTGGTGATAATAAATGCTTCTTTCAAAAAAAAAAAAAAAAGTAAACTTGAACATTTCAACCGCTTATAGCAATGGTATAAATGTAAATATACGTATGGCATATACCATCATTTACATCATATTCCTTTCAGGTTTATAAATTTTGTATTTTCTTTCAAGAAACATTAAAAAAATCATATTTTGTCAACAGTATATTGAGTGAAAATTGTTTAATTAGCATTCCATGGGCCGTTTTTCATCTCATCTTCGTTATTGCTGACAGAAATCCTAAAACTGTTTTTTTAATGACTATATTTGTGATGAAATTGACACTGGTTTGGACCGACCTGTTTATCTTGACATTTAACGTTGTCTCCCGTTACACTGGCTTGACCAATAGAGGCGCAGAAAAATGCTGTGCTTCTGAACGGTTCCCAAATGAGTGTCCGAGTGATATCAGACAACAGGACTGGTGCTGACAATCCCTGCAATCACTATGTTTGTAGACAGTTAGCGTCTCAAGATGCCGTCAGGCCGAGGTGATAAGAGATGAGCTGACCGGCTGCGTCTCTGTATGTGTGTGAGATACATGGGCTCACGTGTAGCCCACAGATGCCCCAAGCAGAAGATAGTGGCACAGGATCAGAGACGGCAAACCGGTGGAAGGATGCTCTAACTGCCTGGGTCTCGCAGATTATGGGAGGAAGTGGCCCCCAGGAGCTCAGGCTCAGGCTCATTGGCTCTCTTCCGTGCCTGTCAATGCCCTCCGCAAATGATGGACTTTCTCCTCAATATTACAATGCATTTCTTATCCTGAAAGATAATGAAATCATGTCTGACATCACACAGTGACATTCTGCAATGCCGCACCATTATTGACTAATAAACTCCCTTTATTCTCTCTAGTCATGAGTCAGACAGGAAATACATTACATGATGCTAATTTAATGAAAAACACCACCATGAAGTTTGAGTTGCTGAATGGCCTAAAGGTAGAGAAATGACAACACTGAAATGGCTTCGCCAGCAAACAACCAGCATATTAATAGCGCCATACGGGAATAGGTCATAATGGTTTGGTTAACCTATTTACTTGCAATTCCATTTCCTTAAGTTAAACTCTCCATTTTCTGAAACTGTCATATAAGATGGATTTTGCCCTTACGTGGTTCATTGATTTGGCTTGTGAGCGACCGGTTACGTATTGTGCGAACGTGCACGCTGATTTCCGACACATTCTTAAAGGGATAGTCCATCCAAAAATACAAAAACTATGTTCCAAACCCATATGAATTACTTTCATTTGCTGAACTTAGAAGAAGAAGTTTTGAAGAATGTTTATAAACAAAACTGCTTCCGTTCCCATTGGCTTCCATTGCATAGACAGAAAAACAATAGAAGCCAATGGGGACTGAAATTCTTTGGTAACTTACCCATATTTTCTTTATGCTACACAGAAGAAAGAAAGTCATACAGGTTTGGAATGGCATGGTGGTAAGCAAATGATAACAGAATTTGAATTTTGGGTTGGACTTCCCCTTTAATGTAATGCAAACAATAAGAGGACACTACAACTTCTCTCTCACACTCCCTGCTTTGTGTTATCAGTATGTTTTTGGGATGGTGGGTGGGGGCGCTCAGGCCTGGTGTGGAGACGCTGTCGGCCCACTCCCCCTCAAATGGAGCCAGGCTTGGCTGATAAGCCGCGTCCCAGGCCTAGCAGGGAGCCAAGGCCTATCTAAGCCCCCTGAGTGACTGGGTGACAGGCTCTTCCTTGGTCCAGACAGATAGACAGGCCATGTTGCACAGTGAGGAAGAGGAAGGAGGGGTTGAGGATGCGGCCATTGTCAATACCACTGGAAATAATCTTTTTTGAGATCTCTGTGAACAACTGGGTTTGATTAGTAATGCAGGATGGCAAATGGTCAGTGGTATCATGTTTTGTTAATTAAAGAGGTAGTTTGGCAGAAAATATTGTCATCAACAGAAGAAAATCAGTCAGACTGGTTTAGATTGACGTGTGACAGAACTTTCTTTTTTGGGTCACCTAGTTGTGCAACCAGACTAAAACACCACTTGAACTATGGCAATTTTGTAAAATAGTGATTTTCAACTAAAGTTTATGATATTATAGATGGCATGTTCTATTAGGGGTTTTCAAAAATGTTTGATGCCAAGTACCCAATATGATGATCAAATAAATAATTAAACAAATAAATCTTTATATTTTCATTTAAGCATACCCATTTATACCATGCTTGAAAAATAGTAAACAGAATGTTATAAAGACAACATAATTAACATAATTTTACATACAGTAGTTTTACATTATTTATATAAAAACAGTTTAGAAAATTATTTTTCTAAAATATCTCTGAACATTATTATCTGAAAAATATGTTCTGTAGTGTTATATGTATAAACCTGAAGAGAAATATTTTCAAATTCTATTCTATTTGTATAACCCTTTTTTATATACAGTAAATATTTTTTCTTGAAATTTTCCACAGACCCCAGAGTGCCCACTTGTTACCCTCTGGGGGTCTTTGGACCCCATTAAAACAACAACAACAACAACAACAACTCCACTATGTGTTATGGACAAAGTATGCCACATTTGCTGTTTGGATAATGTCACAGTCGGTCTACTATAATTAATACGATCTACTATCAATAATATATAATACAGTATGCACTGAATTGATGGTATGCTGCAACTAACTTGTATAGTTTAGTATTGATTTCATGCTTAAACAATTCAATGGTTCAGTATACCATATAGATGGTATGCCAAAACTGCATACTGTTCACAAGTTTGAAGAAGGATCTTATTCTCTTATTCTTATTACCAAGGCTACTGAATAAGAAACTAATATTAAAAAGTGGTGTCCCTGTCAACTATGATGAGCTACAATTGTACAACAGATTAATCTCTGCTTTAGGTTTGCTATACTATCTTGGCAGTATCTGAACAGAAGCACGGTGGTCTGCAGACATGTACATCAGCTCGTTTCTCACACATTTGAAGTGCAGAGCAGAACAGAGCTCCCACACTCACGGCGTGACGTGATGCAGAGAGATGACCGCTCAACGCTGACCGAGACGATACATGGCAGCTCTCGTCTGTTGGCCAGGTATGTTCAAGAGAAGGAATGTGGGTGGTCAGGGGACGTTTGTGTGTCCTTTTGTGTGTTATGTGGAGACTGGGTGAAATTCAAAAGGGTCTTGTCACTCCAAAGGTATCCGTGGTGGAAGACCACACATTTTTGTCAGGGTGACCAAAACAGTTTCGCCTGTTCAGTGACAAGAAGTGAGATTGTTTTGGACACTGAAACAGAGTACTGATAAAGGCTACTGTTAATGTTTATGGGGATGAAATAAATCCACTGCCACTGCGGATAAATATAGACTCATGCAGGTCAAAAACTATTGATGTTGTTCTTTGTCAGTATGTGTATCATCATGTTTCTACTGCTCACCTAGGCTGCACTGATGCAAAATACTGTAAAAACTGCAATTTTGTGAAACATTTAAATAGCAATGTTTTTCTATTTTTAAAATGTCATTTATTACTGTGATGCAAAGTTGTATTTTCAGCATCATCACTCCTGTCTTCAGTGTCACATGATCTTTCAGAAATATTTTTAATATGTAAATGTTTCTCAAGAAACATTTATTATTATTAGCAATGTTAAAATAGTTCAGCTGCTTTTTTTCCTTTTTTTTGTGGAAACCATTTTTTTTTATTATTATTATTATATACCATTATTATTTTAAATTAGAATTTTAATGTAAAAGTATTTACTGTCACATTTGATCAATTTAATGCATCCTTGCTGAATAAAAGTATTAATTTATTTTCAAAAAAAAAGGAAAAAACACATACTGGCCCCAAACATTTGCGTATTCTGACAAGAAAATGCCATATAATAAGCAGTTTCCCCCTTCCTTATGAACAGAACAGAGAAGAAAAAGGAAATTAATATTAAGGAAACAATATTTTTTGTATGTATGTATGTGTGTGTGTGTGTGTGTGTGTGTGTGTGTGTTTATATATATATATATATATATATATATATATATATATATATATATATATATATATATATATATATATATATATATATATATATATATATATATATATATATATTCAAATTAATTTTGATAAATAAGTCGCACCTGACTATAAGTCGCAGGACCAGCCAAACTATGAAAAAAAGTGCGACTTTTACGAAAATACGATATATATATATATATATATATATATATATATATATATATATATATATATATATATATATATATATATATATAGTCTGTGTATAAATAGAATAAAATAAAAAATAAAAATGGAAAAATATGTTTATGTTTTACAATGATTATTCTTTGATAAATACAACATATATTTGAAATATAAATATTTTGTAACATAAAATTAATCTTATTAAATTATTAATACTTTTGATTAATTTATTGTCATTGCTAAATAAAAGTAAAAAAAAAAAACGAACGAAAAATGCTCTGACTCCAAATTTTTAACCAGTATTTTGTCTGTGAGCATGTGTGCACACAGTACCAGCTCTGAGACACTGTGCAGAGCCTCAGCGCTCCTTCAAACTCTGATAGTGCGTAAAGAACACCAGGCCAATCCCAAGAGAGTCTATGAAAAGCCAAAGAGAGGACGATAGGTAGTAGAGAGAACTGTAGTGGGGCAGCAGACAAAAGAAAGAGAAACAGTTCCAGAGAGAGAGAGAGAATGTGGAGTGGTAGACGGTTAGAGAATGGCTGCAGCAGGGTTTGATAGGAGCCGGCAGGGGGAGGTCTGCTCTGATAAGAGGGAGACAGGGAGGCTGGAGAGGGAAGCAGCAGCACTGATAGATGGAAACTTTCCTTCATCAGCCTCGCACACCCAGGACAATCTGGCCACCTTTTAGGGCTGATTCAGATTTTTATTACTTGGGGGAAAAAGAATAGTTGGCTGGTTAGTTACGGTAGTTAAATGGATAGTTTCTTTTCTTAAGAGAAATTAATACTTTTATTCAGCATGCATTAAATTGATCAAGAGTGACAGTAAAGATCTATTTCAAATAAATGACTCACTTCTAGTATAAGCATACAGTAGTTATTGCTTTTTGGTGGAACTTTAAATATGTGTCACTGCGCTTGTTACACAAATCAGTCTGACTTGAGTAACACACGTTGCTTGTAACAGGCTATAGCCAAAACTTTATGACCGTTGGCAGTTTCACAAAGCTGGATTTCAAGAGGCCTTGTGTGAAGGTGGTTGACTTTGTTCAGTCTCAACTTCTCACATTCATCTTCCTCCGGCATCTGGCAAGTCAGTCAAA
>NC_068386.1:5255858-5283358 GCF_023724105.1 Carassius gibelio | reverse complement strand
GTCCTGAATCTCAGAGAAGAGTCGGTTGTTGGTCACTTCCTGATGCGTCCTCATATCGTACCAGGTGTTCAGCTGATCAATGTAACACGTTGTTCTGAGAGAAACACACACAAGAAACGGGACTTTGCTTCACACTTGTAGCCCTCGACTATCAAAGCTTTGAGTGTTTGAAATGATCCCGTCTGCGCTGACTCACTTCGGATCTGTGATCCTCAGGATCTCCCTGCAGAGACGTCCGATAAACGTGGCCGATTCATCAACGGACGGATACTTGGGAATGGGAATGTGAGTGGACTGGTAGATGCTTTGCCAGTCTTGGATCTGAAAAGAACCGCTTTAAATCAACACTAGCAGTAAACAGCAAGTTATCAATAAGATACTACAAAGACAAGACCTTGGTTCGGAGGAAACTGTTGCACTCCTGCTCTACGTTGTAGTTGATGATACGAGACACTTCCTCCTGCCAGATCTTCAGGCCGTAGATGCTCACGTAATCCTGAATGTATTCAAACGAGCGGTAAAACCCATCCATGGTGGCAGCCATTTCCTTCAGCTTTGGCATCAGTTCACTGGGCTGAGAGAGACATCAGAAACCAGACTGATTCTACAGAACGTAATCTTAAGAAACAGAGTTATTCAGCAAGGTTAAATGGTTTGCTCACCTTGGCTTTGGGGTTGAAGAAGAGGCCTTTGTGCAGAGCGTAAGCAACACGTTTGACGAGCTCTTTCCTGATCCCGTCCTCCAGAAGCTGCTTCGGATCCACCTGAAACAGACGTGTTTTCATGCTTCCTGAGCTCTCGTGACATAAGTGATGATTAATATTCCACAAACACAGTAATAAAGTTAGTTAGAACATCTTCTCAGATACAGTAGTCAACATGAATTAAAAAAAAGACCCAGTTTACTTTCTAAATGCACTTTTCTGGTCTTTTTGCGAATTAAAAGAAAAATGCCCGAGTTTGTGATCTATCAAAATCAAATGATGGTTGTACCTTGATGATGCCGACGAGTGTGGTCTTCATCATCAGAATACCTTCAGTGAAGACTGAGATGGCATGAGTGAGCTTAGCCACCTGTCAGATGAAGAAGGTCAGTGAGTTACTTTATTATTATTATTACTTATAAAAACATACACAAAAACATCAAGATGGTGACTCAAGGCCTGAAATGTAAAATTAATTTAAATTACTATGCAGGCTCGGTTTTGTAAAGAATTTTGCTGAGAAAGTTAGTTATGCAGTACAAAATAATAATAATAAAAAAAAGTAAAAATATAGAGAGTAAAATAAATATTCTATATAGAGAGAAAGCGAGTAAAAAAAAAAAAAAAAAAAAAAAAATTATATATATATATATATATATATATATATATATATATATATATATATATATATATATATATATATATATATATATATATATATATATATATATATATATATATACACACACATTTTTTTTTATTCTTTTACTCTCTATCTCTCTCTCTCTCTCTCTCTCTCTCTCTCTCTCTCTCTCTCTCTCTCTCTCTCTCTCTCTCTCTCTCTCTCTCTCTCTCTATATATATATATATATATATATATATATATATATATATATATATATATATATATATATATAGTATTTTTCAGACTATAAGTCGCACCTAAGTATAAGTTGCATCAGTCCAAATATACGTCATGACGAGGAAAAAAACATAAGTCTGACTGGACTATAAGTAGCATTTATTTAGAACCAAGAACCAAAAGAAAACATTACCGTCTACAGCCGCGAGAGGGCGCTCTATGCTGCTCAGTGTAGACTACAGGAGCACTTTGGAGCAGCATAGAGCGCCCTCTCGCGGCTGTAGACGGTAATGTTTTCTCTTGGTTCATTTCTCTCGGTTCATGTCAAAATGAATTTTGATAAATAAGTCGCGCCTGACTATAAGTCGCAGGACCAGCCAAACTATAAAAAAAAGTGTGACTTATAGTCCGGAAAATACGGTATACATATATAGAGACTTAAATAAATAAGGAATAAAAGTATATATATATAAATATATAAAGTACAATAATACAACATACATTTATGATGTAATATGTTTTTATCTGCATAAAGTCAGCACAAACAAACACTACACTAATTTATAAATATAATAACTTCACAATTAAATTAACAATTACGTTTTGGATTTTTTAAAATATATATATTAATTTTAAAAAATTAATAGAGAAAAAAATATATATATACAAGTATTTATATAGTCATGTAATGTTTTAATTTTGCTGAGCAAGTAAAAGTCTTTGTAAAATGCATGTTTATTAATAACACATCTGGTTTAGTGACAGTGATTCTTTAGGCCTTAAACTGATGATTTTACTCCGCCTCTTTCAAGAATTCATCAGATGGTATCTGTCGTACCTCATAGCGGGCACTGAGTTGAGCGTAGTCCTTCAGTTTGTCTTTGTCCAGACGTGTGGGCACCTCCATGATGTCATGGATCTGCAGTTTGATGATCTTGGCCAGCGAGGTGAACATGCTCTCTGGAATGATCTGCAGGACCTGGAAGCATGTTTGCAAGAATCACCAAGTCAGAGTGAATACAGAGAGATTTTAAGCAAAAGATCCAACCACAAATCAAAACCCTTCTCCAAACCTTTCTGACATAAGCCACCAGCTCCCCAGAGTAAAACTGAGACACGCTCAGCAGATCTGGACTGTTGACCTGGTTGATTCGGAGGAGAGGCAGATCCAGCGCAGACGCAAGCTGTTCATATTCATAAAACTTGTGTTATATTTCACAATTTGAGTTGTTTCTAGTGTCATATATTAACGGGTCAGTCTGACTCACCTTCAGGAAAGTGGCTCTGAGTTTGGTCACCATCGAAGGGTTAGCTCTGATACTCTCTTGCATTATTGAGGTGAAGCTGTGAGAGACACATTTGGAAATGAACTTCAGTCTATGAACGTTTGATGAGAATCCAAAAAGAGGTCAATGTAGCGCCATCACCTGTCAATGATCTGCCAGGCGTAGGACAGATCTCCCACTATCTGCATGGTGATGAGCACTTCCTCTTTGATATTGATGGTGCGGATCATCTGATGCAGGAACTTGCGTGTGTCCGCCAGGAACTGACTCACCTGCAGGTTGGACTCCAGCTGGTGAAACTCTTGGACCTTTCCAGAGAAACAATGTCATGTGAAACCACTGCAGAGGGTCACGTCACAACACACGTTCAGATGTGTCCGTACCTCCACGAGAGCCTGAATGAGCTGCACGGTCTTCCTGCCGGCAGCGGTCGAGTCCTCGTAGTTCAGGGACTCGATCTGTTTGGAGATCTCTCTGAACCAGGCCTGAAGGTTCTCTGATCAAACAGATGAATGCATGAACACACTGATGATAATGTCCACAGTCTGCCTCCTGAATGTTGTGGGACCTCAAAAGCATTTTACCGTTTTTCTCCACCCTGGTGAGAGGTTTGACTCCAGAAAACACCTCGGCCAGCTCCACCATTCTCTCCGATCCCTCTTTCTTATAGCTCTCCCACTTCAGCTGCTTCTCTGCCAACATCTGCTTGAACATCTGCGAATCACACAAACCCAGAGAAATTAAAAACCAGAGCCCCAGTAACAAATGAAACTGTCTTACAAACATTTGGGGTAGGTAAGTTTTCTTGATGTCTCACCAAGGCTACATTTAATTGATGAATAAAAATACAGTAAATAACAATATTTTGAAATGTTGTAATTATTTCTATTTTAATAGATATTAAAATCCCATTTATTCCTGTGACGCAAAGCTGAATTTTCCGCATCATTAACCTCCAGCGTCACATGATCCTTCAGAAAACTTTCTAATATGCTGATTTGCTGCTCAAAAACGTCTCTTACTAGTACTTTTTATTATTTAAACATTTAGTAGCAGTAGTAGTAGTAATAAAAACTCACTGGAGTATCGCTTTAAGATTGAGAATTATCATCATTATATTGTAGATTTACCTCTTTGAGTATAAACTCAAACTGGGCCGTGTCCAGAAGCAGCTGAAACAGAATTTTGGGATTGTATTTGGAGTCGCTGATGACTTGATCTTTGATCTGACGCAGTCTCTTGTTGTTTGGATCATAAGCTTTCAGAAAACAAAAACAAAAAAACAACAACTTAGAAAAGCATTTGGATGCATTCTAAACAGCAATGTGTTAAACGTGTTAATTCCTTCCAAATAAATTCCGTAATCAAAACCCAAAACATTTACACCAAGAGTTCTCAACAGGGGTCCAGAGCCCACTAGAGGCCCTCAACAAAAATTCCACAGGGCTTGCTGATTTAAACCATGATGTCTCACCGGACTCTGCAGTGTGCAGCATCAGCCAGCGGATGGCGACGTTACAGTCACGGAGGCAGTTGAGCAGTTTGGGAATGTTGTCCAGGATGATTTCCTCTCTCAGGAATCCCTCCTTCAATGACTGCTGCACCTGCGGCCGCAAACTCTCCACACTGGCAGCGTATCGCCCGGCCTGAGAGGACACAACAATGACTGAGTACGAGTCCAGAGTGACCCTGGTTTAGATCGGGAGACGCCCAGGTGACTGTACCTGTTCTCTGATGTTGGCCGTGTCCAGTGTGTAGTTCAGGGCAGTTTTAGCAGCCTTATATGGTTCCCACGCCTCCACCAAATTCACGGTGATCCCCATGTATATACTTATAACCTGAAGACGTAAGATGGATATTGCAATATATCAAGAAGATCCCATTTCTGGAATCTACATGATTAATAAAGTCTGCTCACCCAGTTGTCAGGGAAGTATTTGTCCACAATCTCTCTCATCTTGGCCTGTTGTGTGTGCAGGATGGAGGGGGTGAAGTATAAGCAGACACACAGCATAGCGGCCTGCGTTGCCAGCGCTGTACTGCGGTGCTCCGGCAGAGGATACGCAGAGACCTGCAACACAGCAGACAAACATGTACATAACATGAAGCTTGAAAGTTTGATGCCACAGAGCCCCAAATACTGTATGCGAAGAACCTTCTTCTTAAAAATTAATGTAAGACAGCATTTTCAAGTATAAAACAAAACTAGTATATTTTTTATTCAGTTTATTTTCTATTATTATTTAATGACAAATTAAAATAATTTGTCATTATCAACTTATTATATTAGCATTTTTTATATGCGGTTTTTAATTTTTTTTACATAGAATAAAACAAGTTGTCATTATCAAAATGATATACATTTTATATATATATATATATATATATATATATATATATGTGTGTGTGTGTGTGTGTGTGTGTGTGTGTGTGTGTGTGTGTGTGTGTGTGTGTGTGTGTGTGTGTGTGTGTGTTACACTATTTTCTTTATTTTATTTTATGTTTTTTAATGCATTTTATCTTAATTAAAATTGTCATTATCAAACATATTTTAATATTGACTCTTTATACAGTATAACTATGTTTTACACTATTTTCTCTGAACCTTTCCAGTTTATTTTTTGCATTTTATCTGCCAATATAATTTTTTTTAACGCTTTTCTTCTGATCCTTTAAAAAAAAAAAATTAAATATATATGTTGCATCTTATCTGTCAAATAAAATAATTTTGCATCATCAAACTAATTTTTACTATTAATGGTAATTTACATATGTTATAATTAAAAAAAATCTCTGAAGCCCCTTGCGGCCCCCAGTTTGAAAAACTAAATCACACTGCTGTCTTGCCTGGTTGTAAATGTCATCAGAGCGGAGGCGGCCGATCACCATACTGAGGAAGACGGGGCTGATGGGAACTCTCTGGAAGTAGCTCTCAGGGTAGTTTGGTGGCCGTTTGGCCCCCGGGTGACTGGAGTATCCCGTGCTACGCAACAGCTTGCAGATGTCGTCCAGGTTTGAGTCACCCGAGGAGCGAGCAGCACTGAGGAGATGAACATTTGTATATAATGCGTTTATTCAGTAGCACATTGACATGTTTGTCCAGTTGTTGAGATATATCACCACATCTGATCAGCTTGTAAGCTGTTGAAAGCCAATCAAACATCTCCAAAAAATACAAGGGTATAAAGGACAGTCTTACCTGTATCTGTAGTAGGACACCAGCATCCTTTCTCTCACCTCTCCCTCCATCTTCTGATCAATGACCAGTAACATGACTCCATACAGGTACAGAGCCTCACACTGACAGAAATCACATGCATTTACACTCGGATTTACTCTGGGAATTCTCATCTGTATTTAGCGTAGTAAAAAAACTTTACCAGGAGCTGTTTTCCATCTTCATTTAATAAAACAGTTTCTAGTGTTTGCTGAATGTAGACCCCTTCATTGAGATCATCCAAGTACCTTCAGAGGAAACACTTTATAGTTTTTCATTGAAAAAAAATATTTTAAAATTTGATTTAGGAAGGAAAATTACATAAAAGCAAAGCATTACATAAAAAATACATTTAATAAATACATTTGAATAATTGCTCCGTACTGTCATCATAAGATGATTTGAACATGCCGCTAATTTCAATACAAATGGTTTTATCACAATTTCAGATTAGTTGCATTTCAAAACAACACACACCTTATCAAGTCTACAACGTATTTATGGACACTCTCAAAGGCCAGGTAGAACCGTGTCAATATCTCGATGTTATTTTCCCGAAACTCCTCATCCAAGTCTTGCAGCTCCGGCTTGGCTTCCAGTTTACTCTCATAAAACTCCGGACCCTAGAAAACACAGATTCATATCAAAACCACTTGCTTAATGCAAATCTATCCGATCATCCTAGCAAACCCAGATCCTATTCCTTTAAAAAGATAGCAATTGGAGTACCTTAAAGTAGCTGAAATCACAGATTATGTCTCCGTATTTCTGCTGGTCGCTCTTGTCTTTGAGTCTGAAAACTGCAGGGATAAATTCTGACAGTCTGAGTAGTTCAGCTATGATGGCGTTCCCTCTGGACACGATTCTCAGGATGGCCTGACCACACAGGTTGTTCTCTGCCAGAAAGTCCACCATGATGAGGAAGAAACCAGAAGATCTGCTCTCTGATCAAAGATTCATTCAGTATCCTTAGGGATGGCAAGATCTGATGAGATTCAATAAAAAACTTTACTGTGCATACTACCCACGATATTGAGTGTCGTCTCTACAGATGTACATACAGTCGTTTTACAATACACTGACCTCAGGTTCTTTATTTCTATAATATATTTCAACAGAAACCTATTTTGATCGAGATTTGATTCGTTTGATTGAATGCACCGGTTAACTATGAATAAAGCGATGCACTATAACAAACAAAACCATATAGAAAACAAGTTTATATGATTATATTACGTTTGGTTAATTTAGATTCTTGTCACTCACCCTCTGCAGTACGGACCAGACACTTCCTGTTTACAAATCACGTGAGTGTCACGAGAAGAGCTCCGCCCAGCGCTTAGTGTAGCGTTAACTGCTTCAAAATAAAAGTCTCACTGATGACTGAGTGATTCTTCATGATCTAAGAGTTTTTTATTAGGTGCTATTACCAAACTATAATTAAGTATTTTAATTCAGAAACATTAAATACCTTTTTATTTCCTCTCTCTCACACACACACACACACATATATCTATATATATATCCTTGATTACCTACCAGATTACCTTGAAATTTTTTGTGTTCTAACAGAGGAATCGTTAACAAATTAACATACTATTCAATTATTGTCATTTGTACTATATTTAAAATGTTTATTTTTAATATGTGTATATATTATTCTTCTATTACAGAGATATTCAAAGAAAGTTTTAAAATAAAGCGCATCTTTCACCTGTACCTCATCATCTGCAGATTTATTCTGTATACCCAAAAGTAAACCACCGCTCATGAATTATTAATCGTCTAGTACTGCATGCAATGTTATTACTTACTATATAAAATGTAATTATGTATTAAAATGTGTTTCATGCCACTCCCCCAGTATAACGTTTTATATTGTAGTCTTGGTTATTATTTAAGAGATTTAAAATCGATAAGAAGAATGTGATGCCATTAGGGCACTTGTTCAAAAGACCATCTCTGAGGAAAAAAAACAGCATAAACCACTTTTTTTTAATCCAAATTTATTGCGTTGTCCTCAAACAAGTAGAAAATATATACATTTAGTCTAAATCAAGCAAAAGCCTATTAAAACAGTTCAATTAAATTAAAAGCATTGCACATAGCTCTGGGAAATAAAGCTTTTGCCACCACAGCGGCATCTATAGATTTTAAGGCTCGTCATGAGTTTCAAATCACAGTCCATGATGGTTCCAGATCTGTATTATTATTAGTAGTATTGGTGAATGTAAAAAACTGTTTTTCAGAGCCTAGAAACAGACTAATCCAAATCTGACCATTTTAGAAATTGTAGTTTTATGCTATTAGCAACAGGAGAAGGATCCACAACATATAAATGTGGCTTGATTCTAAACTAAAATGCAAAGCAAGATCCCAGTAAGCCTCTCAAACGCAAAAAAACATGAGAGGATTGATTGTTAACTGGAGAGGACACATTTTGCTAAGTTTAAATGTGCTATTTTGTTCAAACAGTACTTACCGTGTTCACAGAGGCACCTTTGATACACTACAGTATTCACAGGAAAATGCAAGCAGAGTTGCAAGCAAATCAAATACATTTTCACCAAAAAAATAAGAAATCAGGACATAAAACCAAAATTACATCACAGTGCACATAAAAACCTGTAAAATATCAGTCTCAAATCACACAAGAATTATTTGAATGATCGCCATACAAGTAACACGCTCGTGTAGAGGTGAAATTGAACTATAAATACAAACTTATAAAAGGATTTAAACTACTGGTTGAGCATAAAGGTATTTGTACAAACTGAACACTTTTTTTCCTCCATCGTTCTACTAAATGTCAGATACATGCTGTTATAATGAAGATGGTGAATGTCTTACACAGGGGTGATTTTAAAAGTACCAGTCATAGTGCGGTTCTCATGCGCAAATATAAAAAGACAACCTCAAATTACACCCATGTGGTAATTATTCATCAATAGTTCATGCTTCATTTAGTCCTACAAAAGCAAGGTATTAATGGGAAAAAAAAACATATTCCTCAAAAAAGATTCTGCAGCAGTCATAAAGATGGAAAACATACCACTTCATGATTAGGGCATATACACATTTTTTTCTTAACATGATCCGTTAAAATGTGCCAAGCAAATGAAAGTCCCCTTAGCTTGCAGGCTTATGAACTGTGTAGAGGAGAAATCGGTGGGAGATCTCATTTTAAAAATGAACAAACAGCAAACAACCACCAAAAAAAAAAAAAAAATTCCCCATGTTCCCATTGAATTTTAGAAAATACTTGAAAACTGTCCAGATGAAAAACTGCAAAACAGTCACATCGCCTGTTTATTTCCACAAAATAACTTTCTCAGCAAGATGATTATTAGCCGTTATTGTTTTAAGATGACCCCCATTAACCCCGGTTAATGGGACTACAGAAACACCTACAACTTCCTGCTGGGATGTACTGCGCTGTATATCAGATATCCATGGTCAGTATGTAGACGATAAAACACTGGGAATGAAAGATAAAACACTTGCATGTCACTGAATTTGAAAATTCAACTTGAAATGTTTGGTCTTGCCCTACACAAATAAGGTGGCTAAAGTTGTATTCAAGGTGACACAATGTATTCATGCATATTCCATTAATTAGCTACTGTGCCCATTATTAAGAGAACCATAACATTCAATACAATACCTTTGGCACTAAGTGTTCTCCATTTGACTCCAAATAAAAAAAGCCCATTTGAAAAAAGACCCTATAGAAAAGCCTAGGATTACTTTGCATGTACAAGGGTTTAAGGTGCATGATCAATTCTTGTAGACATAAGTTAAAATTGTATCCATGACATTGTTAATATTATTTCAGGGATGCACTTCAGAGCCGTGGAGAAAAAAAAAAACCCTGTTAATGTGGATGACTTCTCAATCTTTGAATGTAGTCAAACATTCTGACCAAAAATGGTTCTCCTCAATGTTTATGATCTTTAAGATCTGGTTAAACCTTATGTGAAACTACATAGAATATAAGAAGAATTGGTGCAGTGGTAGAGGGCATGTGGTCGAGACCCAACACTGTAATATTTTTTCACTTAGGGCCATTGCGCAGAATAAAGCCAATTCACAACGATCACTGACCCTCAGACATGGGCAATGTTTTTCGAACGCTCTGTGGAGGCTCCCAGGCATCGCTGTCATCAGTGTCGTCATCATCCTCATCACCGTCTTCATCTCCCAAAGCAGGTCCTTGCTCCTCAACCGCAGTCTCATTTTCACCCTGTGACTCGTCCTCCTCCTCATCTTGGTCTTCATTTCCCATTTTATCTTCAAACGGATTGGTACCCATTTCCTCCTTCTGATGAATCTCTGCAAACCACTCTCTCACCTGCTCGTAGCTCATGTTAGACTTGGCAACAAGCTCATCCAAGTCCTGTTCATTTAGGAACTTGTGCTTCAAGTAGTACTCCTTCAGAATATCCCTTCCAGACTTGAACCTGACTGGTAAATTCTTCTCCAATTCTGTGTGCTTCTTCACTTTTCTATTACGGGTTCTTCCCCAACCGCGGTTTCTAATCCTCCGTTTTCTGTTTTTGTTGCCATTCGTTCCTCCCATGTTTCCACTTTGATAGTAAAAATACCACTTCAAGTTGCCATTCTTCCAGGCATAGCGTGTGTCTCCAAACCAATTGACAATGTAGGAACGGGGCAGTCCACTCTCCTCAGCCAGCTGGTCGTATTCTTCCGCCGAGGGCCACTGGGTGCGAACAAATGCTGTTTTCAGAACATGAAGCTGCTCTGGAGTTTTCTTAGTAACCTTTTCTTTGCTTAGCCTCTTTCCTCCAGGTGGAGTTTGGCTCCCCTTCTTTTGGGATGTTTCACCATCTGCTTTTGACTCTGCGGAATCGGGCACAGGGGTTTTTCTTTTTTCCGTAAACCAGGCATCGATCTCACGTCTGGTAAGTTTCGTCTCAGCCCTTAGCCGGCTGAGCTCTTCATCAGTGGGTGTGTCACATTTCTGAAAGCTTTCCTCTAGGACCACCAACTGCTCAGGTGTCTTTTCTTTAAACTTCTGCAGTGTAAAGTCCGGGAACGGATTCCAGGTTTTGGCACGTGTCTCCTTCTCTTTGACGGGTGATGGTGTCGGAGACACTGGCGTTTCATCGCTGGAGTCGATAACAATGGTGGCACTGCTACTACCCTTGGGATTGTCATTCGTGATGAAGGCATGGCTGTTCTTAGAATTGCGCTGGTTGTATCGGGTGTCGCTGAACCACTTTTTAATCTCACCCTTGGTGAGATTGGTCAACCTCATTAGCCTAGCTATCTCAGCATCACTGGCAAACTGATTAGTCAAATAGCTTGCTTTCAGTTCAGCCAGCTGTTCCTTGGATTTCTTAGGCCGCAGGCCAAAGTGATCGGCACTGAGTGCAGAGTTCTCCTGAGGGGTCAGCGATGGGGGCTGAACTGTAGTAGCTCTTTTAGTTTCACTGAGCGCAGGGCTTGTTTGATTGGTTGCGATCTTGGGCGTCTGGCTTTGACTGGGCATTCCTGCTACGGTCAGGGTTATCGGGGTGGTCACTGGGAGGCTGTTGGCTGTGCCAACCTGTGTCAGAACCAGACCTGGCTGACCCACAATCTGGCAGGTCTGAAGAATAGACTGCAGGCCGTTCGTGGTGGAAAAATGATGGGCTGGGATGACTGTAATGGTCTGGGGAACTGTGTGGACTGTGCCATTAAATTGCTTCCTCCTGGCTTCCTCAACCTCTTCTGGGGTCCAACTAACACCATGCTTCAAACGCTGAGCCGAAAACCAGATCTTTATCTGCTCTTCACTGAACTTGGTCTGTGCTGCAAGTCCCATGATTTCAGACACAGACGGGTAGGGGAACTTCTTGTAGGTGTTGACTAGGACTGGATTGGAGTCCATCGCAGAGTTATATGTGGGAATACTACTTACTGGTATTAGAAGTTGAGTTTGAGCACTCTGCTGGGCCTGCAAGGCAGAAAGCACTTGGGCCAGGCCTGCTGGAAGAACCGTTGCAGGGTTCATAACCAGCTTCTTCTGATCTGCTACCACAGGGTTTGTAATATTGACAAGAACGCTGGGCTTTACAGACTCTGTGAGCAATGGGCTCATGAGTTCTGGTGCCATGGAAGTGCCCATCAACGATGCTTCCAGTGGCTCTGGATCCATCTCACTTTCAGTCACTGCCTCGCTTTCACTTGTGCCTTTTACAGACACAGCTATTCTCTTGGGTTCAGACTTGCTTTTCATTTTCATTATAGGCGTCTTGCTGAGGGGGATTCCAGTAACTGAGGGGTCATCACTATCCTCCATCTCTGTCTGCACAAAACCATCCTCGGCGATCAGATCAGAGATGGGCTGCTCTAGTGACGTTTGGCCTGAGCGTTTTCCTGAAGAACGACAGTCCTCACTCAAGAAATGGATTCCCTCATGTTCTGTAGGGACAGAAAAAATATTCCTTTGATTAGAATAAGTACTGTGCATGAGTGTCTGATAGGTAAAAATGTCAACAGCATTGTGCAACAAGAGGTTATTTTTAAAAAAATATATATATTTTTTGCCATTCTGCAAGGTAGCCCCGCCAAATTCCATTGGTCTAAAAACTCAATCAACATAGCTGTATTTTGAAGCATCAGACTTTTAATGTGAACAGAAATGTTACTTGTCATGTTGCACTTGGTAAGGACACCATTCCAACCAGGACAATTTTGCCTTGAGAAGTGAGCTTCACCTGTCTCTGTTTCCATGGGCACCACTGCTCCCTCAGTTGGACCATCTGCCATACTGTCGGCTCCTTCATTCCCTTCCAGGGCCTCCGTATCAGGATCTTGCTCTACAACATCTGATGGAAGCACCATGCAGGGGGTCGTGGACTTCCTTCTGCTTGACATTGTGCTTGTGAATGTGAAAAAGAAAATATAAGATGGCCAAAACCTCCAGGAAGTTGAATTTACATGCTAAACGTTTGTCCCATTCCAAGATTTGAACTCAACATCCTGAAAGTCAGAGAAACAAAAACACACACAAGACACTGGTTAAAATGTAAACATGGGGTATTGTTATTGACAGTTGACCTATAGTTAAAATATTTAATGATGCATTCATACAGACAATATAGCAAATTACAGAGATTGTTAAGTGTAGTATCTTCTGCTGCATTCCACAATTTTCTTGTTTGACACTATAAAGTTGCTTTGACACAATCAGTATTGTATAAAGCGCTATATAAATAATGTTGACTTGATTTGAAGACTGTAATTTAGAATTAAATGCTAATCCAACACTGCAGAATCTAGGTACCACTTTACAGTAAGGCTGTATGTTAACGGTAAAATAAACATCAGTTGATGTTAACTTGTGTTAACTAACGTTAATTTTTTTTAAATCTGTTATCCAACATGTGGCATATTCATCAGTATTCATAAAAGTTAGTGCATCTGCATACACTGTAGTGACCTACAGCTTTCAGATATCTATTTTGCTGAATATTAAGTTTACAAATGTTTCATCGTTTTTCTAAAACTAAAATTCTTCTTAAAAACACTGAACATGTGGTAAAAACTGCCAATAGCTCCAAAATAGTAACCGCAATTACACAGAATTAAAATGTTCTTTAACATGTTTATTGTGCGTTTGATTTGATAAATTACATTTTGACATTAATGACTCACTGTTTTGCAAATAAATACATAAAAATACAAGATACAAATATTGATCTTAAAAATACACTTAGAATATACAATCTAATAATAATCAATAAAAAGGTTACGGAGAGTGACCTTGGTTAAGGTTAATTCCCATAACTATACATATCGAAGATTAAAAGTGGCGTATGTTTACATTAACTATTGCATTAAGAACAAACTAAAAGTGAACAACAGAGCATTTAAAAATTAATATTCATTTTAATAAATGATATGACAGGTAATGCATTAACCACTGTCAATGTCTCCGTTTTTTTGTGTCACAGGCGTCACCATTGGGCAATAGTTCAGTTACAGACTGAGAAATGTCAGACGTGTGAGTTTAGTTTAGATGCGTTTAAAGTGTGACTTACAGATACTGTGGGTTCAATTTCACTCCTGGCACAGATGATAAAACCATGGTAAGAAATGTTTAATCATATGCAAGTACATAAGCGTTATTATTTAACCATGGTACTAGCATATGCACCATGGTATTTACGTAACTATCTTAAGCACCAAGTTAATAGAACATAAATTTCAGCACCATAGTATCAACGTACAGTGAGTGGTGTTGCCAGATACCATCATTAACCCATGATAGATTTTACATGTATGGTACCTCAAGAATGCTCAGAAAACTAAAATGGTACTACCATGTTACAAAGTACTAAAACAAGATAATACCAAGGAACTTTCCGGTACTTTTTGTTAGTGAGGGAGCTTCAGGGATGCGCTGGAACTCACCGGCCGCGAGGTTCAGTGGCAGGAAGAGCGAAGGCGAGACGGACCGAGACCCGTCGCACGTAGAGGGGGAAAACCCTGGATGGACCGAACAGATGCCACGCCGATCGGATGTTTCACTCCCCGATGTCTCTGTTACTCTATTATTTAGACAGGCACACTGCGCTGGTGTTTTATGGGTCTCTCAGTAAACAATCATCTGCGCTCATTTTAATGGCAGTTTTTAATGATCATCAGGCGTCAACGCTGTCAGTTATACGTCGTGACATCATCGTCAGGCGACTCCCAGCCGTCACGTAAACTCGGCGTTAAAACAGGTTTGGACGCCAATTTAACCGAGACACACACGCAGTACTTCGTTACAGGTCCAACGCACACACCTGTGGACTTTAATATTGTCTATGCGCTAAGAAACGAGAGCATTGACTTTAGAAATGTACAACCTCCAAACTATGAAACTGTCCAATCAGAGCCAACATGCAGTCACGTGACCCTCATGCATCGCTTCTTACACTCAAGTGGAATTTTCCCCATCTTTTCTACTAGCTTGATTTAGATATTATCTGACACAGAAGAGTAGAAATCACAAGTGATTACAGTACACAACTATTTGCAGTACTTTAGTCAATGAATAGATCAGATATTTTTACCATTACCAAACTATATGCTTGGTATAAAAAAACAAAGACATTGATAATTGTGATTAAGGCTTTAATATGCACAACACTAAAAGACATGACTAAAGAATTAGCAAAATATAATTTATAGACCAGTTATAAGAAATATATAGTATAGTTTATTAAAAAGAACTAGGAAAACTCTTCAACTTCTTTTGACATCTCCTGGAAAATAAAAGAAAATACATGTTATGTAGACAAATAAAGTCAGTAAGCCTTTTAAATATGAAATAAATCACACCTAGGTTTAAAGTACTGTACAATCAGCAGAATATTGAGTTAATAAGGCAGCAGGACATATTCTTGCATCATCTAAATGTACCTGTATAAGTGCAGTTTTGTCGTAATCTTTCCTGTGTCTATAAATGCTCTGGCACAGCAGAGCATACAGTTTCTCCAGTTGATTGACCTCATATCCATCTGTCATGTCCAAAACTGTCTGTAGAAGTTCCTGAATTAATAATGAAAACAGTGATTGAAAAAACCTTTTCAATGTAGAAGTCATGTTAACATGCATACTTGCTTCTTCAGTTTTCCCACTATCTGTTATTGATATTATATATCTGACTTACTTTCAGTTTGTTGTGGTCCACGATAAGAGGCATGTTCTTCTGCTCAAGGATCTTCATGGCAGCATCCAAACTGATGAGACTCTGCTGTTCGGCCTGCATCTTAAAACCTCTCGTCATCCGCCTCAGTCTCAACTCTGAAAATTTCATGCAAACTCAAGTACTGCTTCATGTTCATACAAACACCACAACTGTTATAAAACAAATGCTAAATATTTTTTTGTGATTTGCTAACCTGTTCCTGAGATGTCCTCTGCACTTGGCTCCGTCCTCTTAGGTTCAGTGCTCTCTGATTCTTGGACACCATTTTGGCCATTTATGGCATTATTCTGGTTGGTCTCAACACTCATGACTTCGTCTACTGCAGAGGCAGTGTTGTCATGTTCTTGTCCTTCATTAAGGATGTTGTTATTCTGTGCTACAGCCGTGGATTCTGAGGGTTCCTCTGTACGAGCACAGCAATCAGTCTCCATTGACTCACATTCAACATCTTTCATCTTCTCTGGATCTTCACTCTCAGCCAGTTTTCCATCTTCCTCTTCATCCTCTTCTTCGTCCCCTGATTCTGTTGTGTTAGGGTTATCTTTTGAGTTCAAATGTGAGCAAGATTTCTTTCTGCGGATGACTCCATTTCTCCATCGGTTTTTCCTCTTTTTTTTCATCTGTGAAGCTGTGGATAGACAAAACATTTCATTCACAGTCTGCATGAAAGAAATCCTACCAATCTGACTTAGTCAAAAGTACTGCTAAAATAATTGATGTAAGTCAATGCAAAAATTTTGTTCATATAAATCAAACAATAGTGACAAGAAAAACAAAACCACTCAGTCTCTTTAATTGAATTGGCAATTTTTTTATTAGGACATACTTTTAAAGGCTACATTAATTTTTAACTTTAAAAAAATAATAATAATTATTATTATTAAGTAATAAAATATAAATAAATAAAATAAAATATTAGCATTAAATAAAAAAAGGCATGTAACCGGCAAATGTGTCCCAAAATGAAAATAAATAAATTAATAATAATAATTTTACAATGGTATCAAGACTTGCTGATTATTTAATCAAAACTATAGATGCTAAAACCTCAAATCCTACCTCATGCAAGGCAGTTTTGAGAGGCTCTATAGCACTGATGTCAGTACAGTATCACCTGTATTAATTCCTGTTTGATATGGTGAGATCACTGCTTGTGCTGGCACAAGTGTAGCATCTTTACTGGGTGCTGGATCACCCGTCTTCTGCTCCACTGTAGCGGACACCTTTGGCAGCACATGGTAGTAGGCAGGAGTGAACCGTGATGAGGTGGAGCCTGAAAATAAAATATTAGAAATGTGAGTGATGACCACAGTCTCACTAGAAATCCACATATGATCTAAAGTAGCATCAGTGAAACCTCGTTTGATGCGAGACTCCTTGATCTCAGCGCAGATCTTCTCAAAGTCCTCATCTAATTCATCTCTGATTATGGCATGCACGGTGTCCTTAAGAGCACAGGCACGGTGTCTGATGAGCCGATCTATTAAAAGCACAAACATCATTGATTTTGCATGCCACGGAAATCCCACAAATGTTATGTAATTATGCAAAACAAACTTGCAAAGTTACAAAAGTTTAGTCAAAAGCAGTGATTGATTTTTTTTTTGTGATTAAATTATTTTTTTATATTAATTTGTCTTTTTGTTGTTAAATTAACATTAATGACAGAAGGCACAGCTTTATTAGGGCGCTGTCCCTTTAAGACCGACTGCGTGGATCCAATATACTGATACACAACCATTTTTTTTTCTCAGCAACTGCAACTTACATTCACTTAAGACAAAACCAAGTGTTTATGAGGATACTCGCCAGGAAAGGCTTTGGATGTGACTGCAAGCACACAAAACCATAGTGGAGTCTGTGACTACCAAATGGTTTAATAAAGAGTTTTTTTTTTAAACAAATTTTAAAAATGTGATAGTTTTGTGATGATGCAACAATGCCCCATTCAGGCAAGTGACAATTCTGTCAACTGTAACAAAATGCTGTCTCATGAAGCAGCTCTATTGTAGCGCAGGCAAGATGCACTGATGTAACGCCATGTTGGAAGCGTGAAAGAGAGAAAACAAGGTACCACTGAATCACTCATGTGGCATTCATATGACTAATTTGATCTGATATTCTATTTGGATTTATTTCCATCTAATTTACATGCTATATTAAATGTTTGTGGGAATTTCCCGCATTTTAAATGCAAAACCTGTGGGAATGAGTAAAACTATGCGACGTGCAATCCCGGATTAAAAATATAATCTGTTTCACAGACATTTGTGAAATAAATTTCCATGACTTTCAAAACTTTCTGGGTTTACTAGTATTTCCAGGCCTGGAAATTTCCTTTTTAAAATTCCATGACTTTTCCAGGTTTTTCACGAACCCTGATAATTGGCTTGAGTTGTTAAAAATCATGGATTCACTCAGTAACAAAAACACAGCTGTGTGTTGCTTGGAGATGCACAACAGCTCAGCTGTGGCTTTATTAGAAGCTTTTCATTTCTCAAATTGAGCAAATTCTCAAATTAACACAATATTAACTCGTTTATTCAGCTATTGTATAAAGTTATTACCACATATAAAATTGAGCAGCTATATAACTGTTTTGTTTTTCATGGTTAAAATTCTCAGCCTACCTGAGGGGTCTCTGTCTGGGTTGTACTCAAGAGCATTCTGCCAGATCAGATCCACATCCTGCAGGTAAGCTGCCACAGTTTGATACTTGTGCAGATCAATTTTGGAGAGAACTGTGGACAGGTCCATAGGCTGTTTGATGACTGTAGTGTAATCGGGAACCTGCATCAAAAATGGCACTGGTTCACAAATATCAACAGCTGGAGAGAGTTGATACAGGGGCTGCGGGACTAAAATCTTAGTCTTACCTCCTCTGTGTCCACAGGCTTTGTAAAGGCCTTGAAGCGTTTGTCCTGAGCCAATCGGTTGGTGACATCCCGCAGGAAGAGGCGGAGTTCCCTGAGCGTATCCTCTTCCTGCTCTTCTAGTTTATGCTGTTCCTGCTCAGAGAGCTGGCGGGGAGGCGGTGGAGGGGCCGCCGGTAACACCTCCAGTGCCTGGAGGACTAAGGAGAAGAAAGCAGGAGTTATCACAGGTTTGCATGCAAATACTAACAATGTGTAAAACATTACAGAGAGAAAAAAAAAAAGAAAAGAAAACTCACCCGCTTCTCTCTTAGATGCTGGTGGTTTAGCAGCTTGATTTAAAATAAGGTCCTCAAAGAATCTGAGCCTCTCCTCCCGAGATGGAAGTGGAACATTGAACACCTCGCCATACTCAACATGGAAAAGGTCCTGCACCTTTAAACAGGTAAACAATCAAAAAATAAATATTGTCATACAATAACATTACAGTAGATAAATTGCATCAAAAAGGCCATTTCATTTACTCTTGAAGCCAAACAAGCCCCAGTAATGCTTATACAGCACATGTGGTACCTCAGGATAGAGCGTGTGGTGAGGAAAGCTGCATGTGGCGAGGAGGAGGCATGGGCAGAATGAAGGGATGTCCTGCAAGAGACTGATGAATGTGGCCTTTAAAGTTGAGCTCACTGTGTCCCACCAGCGCTGGATGTGTGGAACATACAGAATGCTGGGGGTGGTTCTCCTTGCTTCACAGAAAACCTGATGTACAATATAGATTGATAGTCATTTGATTAAAAAATGTCATCTTTGTATCTAGTATAAATTGACTCTAGTATAAATTCAGCATGTTCACCTGTGCACAGGCCTCCTCTGGGGTGGCTGAACTGACCCCATACAAAACAGCAACATCGAGGGTGTAAACAGTGAATTTCTCTAGGGCATGAAGAATAGCAGGAGCCAAGTGTGAGGTCTGACCAGAGCCTGATGTCCCACAGAGCAGCAGTCTGGGTCTGAATGAGGTAGGCTGCTGCAGGGCACTCCTGCAATTCATGTAATGAAAGCAATGTAGCAGAGCACAGAGATGGCAGGCAAGTCAAGACAACTACAAATATATTAACATTTTGAACTCTCCATTATTAATCTCAATAATATTATTGTTATTATTACAATGATAACTTTAAAAAAATGTCCCAATATATGTGGTTATTTTCTTACACATGTATAGGCATGACTAAGAACAACTTTTGTTGATGATAAACTGGATCTGATGAAAAGCATTAAAAAAAAAATTACATCCTGTCTTAAAACCTTTGATTACACAAAACTTTGTGATGATATCTTTTCTCTCATATCAAGGCTTCCTGTGAACTCATATCTGTACACAGTGAATTGTACCACAAATTAACAGTTCAGTCAAGAAAAGAGAAATTGTGTAGATGACACTCATGTCTA
This sequence comes from Carassius gibelio, assembly GCF_023724105.1. Taxonomy (NCBI): domain Eukaryota; kingdom Metazoa; phylum Chordata; class Actinopteri; order Cypriniformes; family Cyprinidae; genus Carassius; species Carassius gibelio. Next base: position 5,263,258 of record NC_068386.1, on the reverse strand, counting down.
ACCCTTAAAATGGATAACAGAACATTATTGCTTGTGCAAAATATTGCTTGTGCTTCCCCATGTGCACCAAGTCAGCACAGAAGTCAGTTCAGTCAGGACCACTTGAGTCAAAAATACCATAGACAATTCTTTAGTCAAAATTTTGTATAGCTTTTATTTGCATGATTGTTAAAGTTACATTTGGCGGTATGGCTCTGTTCTAAGTTACCCATACTTTTCATGAGCTCCATGAAAGCTAGTCAGGAAACAGCAGCAGCTTCTGGGGACAATCTCCCATTTAAAACTGGGAGAGCAGCAAATAAAATTCCCTCATTGAGAACAGAGCATGCATCAATGAAAACAGTATGACATTGATTAAGTTAACAAAGTTAAGGAGGCGATCGGGGAGGAGGTGGGTTGCAAGCAATGCAGTGGAAGCAGCCAAGCATCATACTGAAAATGCACTTAAATAGGGCGCCCTGTTTGAACAGACCAATTGAGTGCTTTAGCGATCAGATCAGCTGTTAGATCTGGGTATCAGCTGACAGCAGAGCTTGACTATGTGGCCTGCCTGAACTGACGCTGAAACGCTATATTTAATCGCATTTCTAACCTGTTCAGATGAAGAGCACTTGCAGCCGGTCCAGTGTTCTTCTGGCCTTTATTAGTAATGCTCACGGAAGACCCCTCATCTTCACTCTGTAGTAGATCGTCCAAGATACCAAACACACCCTCTAAAATAGAAAATATTTACTTGCATTGATTATGAACTTCAAAATACAAACTAAATAAATAAACATGAATGTTGTCGTTCCATGCAAAGCACACTGACATGATATTAAGACCGGGTTTCCCACACATTGATTTATTTGTGGCGGGCCACAAATGAAACCTCTACCTCTCCCGCTCTTAAAGTGCCTCCTGCTGGCAGAAAATGAATTTGCATATACATATACTGTATATGGGGACAGGGGAGTGATGCAACAATTAGAGTGTAAGGCTGTGGGAAACACTGTAAGGTCTTAAGAGTTTGGCTGCTACAGTGTTATGCATGCATGTTGAGTGTTTTAGCTCACTGCTAGGGGGAAAGAGTGATAAAAACAGTTGTCTTTACCAGCATCTCTTTTCTTCTTGAGGCCCTGCTCTACATGAGGAAACAGTCTCTGCAGCATCTCCATGGCGTTATTGAGGGCAGAGCTTAGCAGGGGTTCAATAACAGGTGTGAACGCTTTAGCTGGAGAGGCCACTGCCCTCTGTGAAGCTGGAACTATCTTCCTCATGGCCGAGAGAAAGTCCCGGCCACTCACGTTGATGGACTCCACATCCAGCAGGAGCTTCTGGGAGGAAGCATATATCTGGGGATAGTGTCTACGCAAGGCGCACAGAGCTGCTTCTGAACATACAGCTTTGATGTCTGCGCCACAATAACCTGGAAGCACAGAGAGAATTTTGACTATTGGTATACAATAAAGAATGATAGTGCAGGACAGGATGAGATGCTGTTACGTGAGATGCACTCAAGTCATTTCACATAGTGGAACAGGAAAAGCTCTTACCAACACACTTGTCAGCCAACTCTTCACGAAACACATCAGACAGCTGTGGGTCCCATTGCTTGGTATGAATCTTCAAAATATCTTTGCGAGCCTAAAAATCAGCAACAACGTCTTGTACATTACTATAAAACAAAACAAAAACTGCAGTCGAAAATAAACAGTGTATTATGCATTCCACAACAGAGCTTGAAACTCCCACCTCTCTGTCTGGTAGGCCGAAGAGAAACTCTCTGTCAAATCGTCCAGGCCGTCTGAGCGCAGGATCGATGGAGTCCAGACGGTTAGTGGCTCCAATAACAATGACTTCCCCACGGCTGTCTAGCCCATCCATGAGAGCCAGGAGAGTGGACACGATGGAGCTTCAGACAACATAAACAAACAAGCAATAGAACAGTTTCATAGCATGTAAGCAAGAAAAGATAAACATAAAAATTGCAGAAAAACAGACTAACATACCTGTGTATCTGGTCTTGCCGGCTGGACCGAACAGGTGCGATACCATCAATTTCATCAAAGAAAATAATTGATGGACGCATCTGGTACGCCTTCAAAATAAAGGACGTAGAAAAAATTAGGCATTCAAGAATGACTATTTCTAAATGAAATTTAATTTTAGTTTAAATGTGGGCAACCTGGTCAAACAGGAGGCGGAGCTGTCTCTCAGACTCGCCCACCCATTTGCTGAGGCAATCAGCTCCTTTTCTCATGAAGAACGCCACCTTCCTCTCACCTTGACTGCACTCGTTTGCCAGGGCTCGAGCTACCAAAGTCTTTCCTGTGCCAGGAGGGCCATAGAACAGACATCCTCTGGAAACACATAGCATTTAATCAACATACATTCTGCAAAAGCTGATATTCAGCATTACCTCTCATTTTTGCAAACCGATTGTTAATCATCCAACTGTGCATGTTAACAAATATTTATCAATATCGCTTTTCATACCTTGGAGGCTGAATCTTAAACTTCTCAAAGACTTCAGGGTAGAGTAAAGGAAATACAACCATCTCCTTCAGTGCAGAGATGTGTTTTCCTAAACCTCCAATGCTGTCAAAACGCACCTGCACATGGAAACCCAACAAGTCAACCACAGGTCTCTACAACTTTTTTAAGTTCAAGTCGAATGGCAAATACATACTGTTTGGTCAATTTGCATTGGATCAACATCTGCAAGACTTGCTCCAATTTTAATCCTGTCCTTGTGAATTCCCAACAAATCTTCTTTTCGTAAATTCATAGGGAGGCATCTACAAAGGGAAATGCATTTAGATTTTTGTTACAGATATGATTCTTTATTGCATACACAAAACCAACTACAGGTGCTGTATTTCAGAGTTATTTGATTTGTCATGTTTACTCTGCAAGACTTTGTACCCAAGGTTCTTTTGAAAGCATAGCATCTGTAAACAAAAAAAGATTTTACCTGTTTATTGACCTGCTACGACTCTTACTTCTCCGCCTCTCAAATTTCTCTTCATCAGAAGAAGAGGATGAGGTGGAGTCACTACTGTGGATGGCATGTCTTCTCCTGAGATGACAAAGGCAAAGGTACAAAAATACTTTTTCTAAACTTTTAAAAAACATTTATAGCATCAATAAAAAGTTTAAACTTTCATAAAATATGCCGCCACCACCTCTTTTATCCCATACCTCTTTACAAAACATGAATTTAAATGTGCCTAAAACATTTGTGTTATAATTATGTAAGTGTGACACATCGTAGATTGTTGCGTTTTCTTCTCTTTAAAAATTCCTGAATCATCCACATGCAGATGTGCTGCAAGAAAGCTTGGTCTTACCCATCACCCTCACTCCTGCTACAACTACAGCACAAGAAACACACAAAAATGAGTGGAAACACAAGAGTGCCTCTGAGATTATAAAACAGACACTACAGTGTAAAGTAGAAATGTGCTTTTTGGACTAATCAGGCTGGGATGTTGGGTGATAAAGGGGTTCCCATCTGAACTACTTTTTATTTGCCGGTCTATTAACACAATGTCTTTGACCACTGCATTGTGTGTCTTGTACAGATCCATTTTCAAGTCAAAACTCAAAACTATCCAAAATTATCAAATTATCCAAGAGTTTTCTCTTTCTTGACAATTGGATTAAATTATGACAAAAAAAGAATTTGGAGAAAGACAGATGACTAGTACTGACCTGGTGCCCCTCCTGTTGTTGTACAAACTCCTGGGACTTGAGGAACTAAATGTGTATCTTCGTCTTATTGGGGTGGAGTGACGCTTAAAAAATATGCTCTGCTTTTTTGGCTCTGTAATTAAAAAAACATATACAACAATGAATATGGAAACAAAGCAGGAGACATAGAAATAGATGATCCGAGTACATTTAAATGCATGGTCTGTTTAATTGACCATAAGACCAACCATCAAGAGGCGCCTGGTAACGCACAACAGCTTTTCTTTGTCGAAACTCATAGCGCTTTCCATTGTCTTCTTCGTCTTCATCCTCATCATCTCCCACATCATTTTCTTCCTCACCTTCTCCATCCTCCTCCTCCTCTTGATCACTGTATTCTGAAAAATAAATACAGGTTGGTTTAAGTTTCCAAATACATCTGGGGCTAATAGAAATGTTTTTGTTTTGGGTCTGTAATTCAACACATGACACAGGACCACTGTTAGATAAAGGTGCAGGAAACACTGGTTCAGAATTAAGTAGTTCCTAATTCACAATCATTACCATTCTCCTGGTTATCTGAACTCTCTTCTTGTCCTCTTACTGAAGATTTTGTGATCCTCTTCCTCTTTGTCCCAGAGTAAATTCTCAAATTCTAAAACAAAACACAAATACAGCTGAGTGAAGTTCTGACTGATCACAGCAGTGCTGGAGGAGTCAATGACGCACCTCCTCCTCACTGTCTCTGCTCCTCAATCTCCGACGCATCTTCTGCATGTCATCCATCTTCTGAAGTACAGCCTCTGCAGTGCTAAAATAGACAAAAACAGCCACTGAATGTCAAGAGCAATGGAAATAGCCACACACAATGCCAGCTGCACATTCAAGTTTGAAAACAAAGGTATATTTAACTCATCAAAAAAGGAAGATCAAAAAATCTGACATAAATTAGTCAACAGAAATACAACGGTATGTTTTCTATATAGGTGCATACTTTGTAATGAGCCTGTTGTAGAGGACCGACTGGTTCCTAGCATCAAGCTTATATCGTGTGATTCTGGAGCTACGTCTCACGGCACTGTCTTCCTCATGCCTTTGAATCCCAGCATGGAGGTTTCTAGAAGTTGGAGTTGATTCCATTTCATCTGAAGAAAGATTTTATTTTTATTTTTTATAAGCTGAAAATCAACAATACTGCTGTCTTAAAGTTTATAAAATACTTTTGATGTTCCCACCTGTGTGCTCATCTGCTGACCTCTCCCCCTCAGCCTGAAATCTTGGAGATTTTCTATGAATGCATATATAAAAGGAATACACATAACAAATAAGATATGTAGATAACACAACATTACAGATTATTAAATAGAAGATTAAACCATGAAATTCCCACCTTAAATGCATCCCACTTTTCTCGTCTTTTGGAGGAGATTTGCTTGTTTGTCCATTCATATCAGCAAAGGTGATTTTTTTCCCTCTTTGAGCTCTGCTACTCATGCCGTTTTCCTCCTTTACAGTCAAAAATCCCTAAAATAATTATCATAGGCATACATCATAGTAGTGTCTGACATGCTATACTCTATATAAAACCATTTCAAACAACAATTCATCGGACTTCACATTATATGATGATTATTTGTAATTTTCAAAAGTGTCAATCCACATAACTATTTGCAGTTGACTAAAATGTTTAAGTGTGTAAGTTAAATATTACATTTTTATTTTTGACTTGCCAACTAACGTTACCCATCTACTGAAATGCACATCGCATTATTGAAACATAAAATCCCGCTGAGATGCTCAATGTAAATTATCACCGCTGTATGTGTATCCGACGTAACACTTCACATCAACGTATTTTTGTTTTGTTAACATGTCGCGCGCTCATGCAGTTCACTCGAGCATCTCGCGCTTTTAACCGCCAACTTTGTTTTGTTAAAGGGAATGTTTCACTGTAACGTTATGTAAACAAAATAAATACTAACACATCAGTAGTTGTAAAGAAAAGGTCTTGACTCACATTAGCTGGACTGTCCTCGGCGCTTGTTAAACTGTCATCAGGGGCCTTTTTCAGCCGCGCGGACTTTCGCTGAGGCGGGTTCAGAGAGAGAAACTCTGAGCTGCAGTCCAAATCACCGTTACTGCGTAACATCACCATCTCTTACAAGCCTTATAAGAGCTTCAGATCATTCGCTGTCAAACTCGCTTCAAAAAGTTTTCGCCAAGATTTTAATATGCCAAATACTTTGTACGAGAACACATCGCTTTGTAAACGCACTCCGCTCCTCCTTGATTTCTGGCGCCACAAACGTCACTTTCACATGACACAACGCATAATACGAATGTCCTGGCGAGACGGAAACTAGGGCCGTTTAAGCGAATGGACCCCCTAAAAAAAGTAATTTATTTTTTCAAATATAAATAAGGTATTCAGAATAATATAATTTAACTAAGAATATACGTTGCTGGACCTTTCACTTACATAAACATTGAGGCTTTTATCCATAGAACAGTAAATCGATTTTGCGTAGGAATACTGGGGGAAAGGAGAACCGGCTCATTTTTGGCGCGCCGTGAGTGACGCGGCTCTCAAGATTCTGATTGGCTGACGCAAGCCAAACCCCCTCGTGAGCTTGTTTTGGGACTCAAATGCAGAAAGAGATATTGAATGCCATAAATATTTTCTAACTGCCTTTTCAAATTAAAGTAATGATATAAGTATCCTCTGTTATCTTTTACGCAGTTTTCTCAAATCTTAAACACTGCACAACAGAACAAATGGAAACAGTCAACAGGCTTTCTAAAGACTTGTTTATTTTTTCCTCAAGTAAGAAAGAACAGCAAAATATAAACAATACAACTTTCACTTATTTCCATTCTTTTACAATGCTCGTGGATAAGTACTAATGAAGTTGTACTAATAAAGACAAGACAATCAGTGCTCAATCTACAATTTTGAAAGATAATTTTTTTAAGCAATGGCGGCTAGATAGTCTTTCACCTCCGCTGGGGTCAGTCGCCTAAATCCTGCTTCATTGCAGATTCCCACCTCAATGTTTTCCTCAGTCATTTGACCTTCAAAGCTTTCCTGTAACAGAAGTAGTCATAGTTAATATTAGATGTTTGACATTTTAATCTCAGGCAAACAGGGCCTAAAATAAATATTCAGCAAGTCAATTTAAGGTTTTGGCAAGTAAATAAAACCCCATGCTTTGTGACAGATACAGTTTCAGTGAGATATTTACTCTAGCTCGTTTGTTACAAATGCAAAATGAAAACCAGCTAGATAAAGACATTTAATTGCGATAGGAAAATTATTTTAATAATGTAACAGTTCCACAGCTACCAAATATTTAACCTTAGGACATAAGTTAATCTTGGATCTTGTATGCAAATAATAACGGTATCAAATACATAACTGCAATTAACAGACCTTTTAGCAATTGTTGCTGGGTTTTAAATCATTACCTTAAGAGTCAGAATAGCAGTGTGAATCGCATCTTCCAGTTCCAGATCCTCGTTGTATCTAGAAAAGGAAAATGAAACAAATGAGATAATATATGTTTAGGAAGGCTAAAATGGTTTTAACGCTTTCAGTTATTACAATTTATACCTTTTTTCAAGGAATGTTTTCCCATTCACATAGTTCTTCCCCATCGCTGTGGCTTTCCATGCAAAGTATGCTCCCTTAAACAGATAAAACTCAATTTTATTTTTCTAATACAGTG